>NC_080741.1:33291272-33594302 GCF_020826845.1 Diceros bicornis minor
GCAACAGTGGTCCAAATTTCCGTTGAAAAGTCTCTAGCTAAAAGCCTCATGCTTATTCAGAGACATGATTATCTGATGGGATGAGGGGCTTGGCAGAAATCACTTTTCAGCTCAGACATGGGATGGCGACAGAGTCTCATTACGCTAATTTTATTTACAGGGCAGACTGGTTTCCTGTGCTGTGAGCTGGGTGCTTATTCAGCTGCCTTGGCTTAGGTGGGTTTGCCGCACAGCATATTTTTGTTTCCGAACCATTTTGGCCCTGGAAAGATGTTTGGCCTTGTTTCACTTTCATAACTCTGATGAAAGCCACAGGAGTTTCCAGGGAGCCAGAGCAGGCAACTTGTGGGGCCCTTCCTTGCACTACGTGAATGGCTGCTGGAAGGTGGGAGAGTGCCACCCCTCTAACTCCTGAGAATTTTACCTTTGAGGAGGAAGGGAATGTTGTCACTGAATGTGGCATTGACTTCTGTGTGCCACACATCTAAGGCAGGGCTTACAGCCATTAGCGTCCTAGATCTGCTACTTTTCTTCTTGGGTTTTAGATGTGGAGTCATAGTACACCCTCTTGCTCTCCCCCAGGATGCTCTCTGTGTTAGTACTTATTACAAATGATGTGAGAAAAACTGAAAAAGAGTCTGGATTTGACTTTGAGGCTGCTACTATTGTTTTTGTTGCATTTGTTCATTCAATTACTAATGTTCTTACACGTTACAGGGTGCCTACACATATATTCTCTCATATAAGCATCACAACACATGGATGAAGGAGGGGGAGACACTGATGATATGCCCACTTCGTAAAGGAGGTTCAGAGGGGCCAAGTGATTTATGCAGGTCACACAGCTCGAAAGTGCTGGAGCTGGGATTTAAACCTAAGTCTCTTAACAAATAATCAATGATTTTTTTTCTTATTCAAGAATGGCCTTAATAAAAATTAATATATTAATAATTATATTAATATTTATAAATTATTAAATTTGTCATAAACATCATATCACATTTAGAAAACAATTATAGATTAGCCTGTACTCAGATCACAAGAAGATATTAATGATTGCTGAGAAATGAAATCATAAATAAATTTAAATTTATATTCAGCAACAAAAATGAAACATCCTTTCAAAATATTTGCAGCAGACAAAATTGTATTTTATGTTGGGTGTGGCTGCATTGAATAGGCTGTCAATGAAAGAGACTGAAGTCTCCTAACATAAGAGTTTCGGGGCTGACAAAGGTCTCCAAACAGCCCTGTTGTTTTTTTTTGGTGAGGAAGATTGTCCCTGAGCTAACATCTGTGCCAATCTTCCTCTATTTTGTATGTGGGACACCACCACAGCATGGCTTGATGAGTGGTGTGTAGGTCTGCACCCAGGATCCGAACCCATGGACCCTGGGCTGCTGGAGTGGAGCGTGCAAACTTTACCACTATGCCACTGGGCCAGCCCCAACAGCCCTGTTTCTATGGTACAAGGTTAACTGGTTCCGAAAGCTGATGTATTTGCACTTCAGGACTGTGCACATGCACTTATTTATGCATATATAAGGCAAGAACGATTACTAGAGCTCATCCCAAACCAACTCAGACCAGTAGCTCCTGTTTACCAAGCCCATGCTATCTCTGGGTACAGTGCTAAGTGCTTTGCTTATGTTATTTTGTAATTTACTAGTCACTATTAGGCAGCATGTTAGGTACCATTAACCTGATGAAGACATGGAGGCCCAGAGAGTAAAGCATTTGCTTAGTAACTGGGAAATGGGAGTTGGAATGTAGGCCTAGCTCAAGAGCCCATACTTACATCTCAGTCTCCCACAGCCACTGCCATAGATATCTAGCAGGATCTCCTGCTACTGATAGCTGCCTCCGTTTGTCTTCCTAGCCCAGAGCTTCTTTAGTACTGCAACAACCAGGAAGTAAGGGAGACCAGAAGCTCCTACTCTCATTATGGCTTCCCTGGCCCACCCCCACAAAAGAGTGACAAACTCAGTTTCCAATCAGAATTGAAATGTCAGACATTTATATTTGTTTTAGCACAGTTTTGGTGAAATAGGAACTTTCAACAATTATCCCTATGTTTCATTCCAGGAAAAAGAAAAAGAAAATAGAGAGGGAAAAAAAAAGAAAAGAAAGAAAAGCCAGCGTTTGCTTCAGTGGGTAGACATATAAAGACTAAAATGTTTCTCTTATCCTAGAAGATCTGGGTAATTGCCTCAATTTTCCACTTCTCTTTTCACGTGCAGACAAGGCCTCATTTTTTTGAGAGCTTTTTCTACCAATAAGGTTCCGATATATTTGAGGTTTTCAATTGTCTCAAGTAGAATGTAATAAGATCTTTTTCTTTGGGGCCTCTTGTAAACGTATTTTAGAAGAATCATTAAAATATGCATACTTGACTTGGCAGTGTTAGCAAACGTTCACATCCTTTCAACAGAGGAGCTTTGTGGGATGATAGAAACTGTGCAGCAAGTTAGGACTGCGATAAACCATTGATAAATAAATGACAAGCAATAGGATATGTTGGAGTATATAAGGAAGCCATTTGGTGTAAATCTAATTCAGGCTGAACTTGTTTTTTCCAAAAGGGCCTCATGTGGCTGTTGAGCATGCATTGTATGTCTGCTTCAAGTATTTACTATGTCCCAAAGACAGAAACAATGCACTAAAAGATAAGGATGTAACTTCCCCCACATCAGCATTTCCTTGGGGATAAGCATCTCTCCCTAAGCTAAGGATTGATTGGTGACCTGCTGTGCTCACCTTGTGACCATCCACCTTGCAACCACTGACCCACTGTGTTCACCGAATTGCTGTGCCATCAATCGTGACTATTGTAAAAGGGACATTCCAATCACATGTGATGCATGCTCTTTGATGGAATATAACCACTCTGTACCCCCAACTTCTTTGGAGTGCTCCATTCCTTTGTGAAAGGACTCTCCTGGGCTATATGATCCTCTTGGTTGGCTCATAATAAACTCATCCCAATTTTGATTTATAGATTGTTTATGGATTATTTGCGTTGACACCATTAACACTGACCATCAGGTATGAATGTCATTCTTCTGCCCCCTCCCACCTCTGAAAAAAAATTAAGCTGGATTTTGAACTGAACACTTCTCAATTGCTATTTAAAAAATATAATTGTCTTGATTTTTCTTAGATGCTCAAAATTAAATTTCCAGTTTTCTAGATTTTTAAGGTTGACAAATGAAAACAGGATATTTTAGAATGGATTTCTTCAGCAGCTGAGATTATTTTCTGTAACATTTTGTTCAAAAACAATTTCCTTAGTAGAATCATCAACCAGAAAATCAGGACTGATATGGAGAAAGCTACAGCCAGATGGGGACCACAGTTGGGCGGCAAAGTGTTTGGAATATAAAGAAGAAATAGTCTGTAAATTTCATAATGGGGAAATTGGATGAGCAGTTCAAATTTATGATCTCAACCATCTGATTGAGCCAAAGGCAACTCTTGGTGCTTGAGTCCTGGTGCATCTTCCTTGTTCTACTAGGTTTTCTGACTTCAGGGAACCCAGCTGGTGGATGGGAAAAGTGATAGTAATAGTCATGGTTCAAATCAGTAACTAAGTTCACCTAACTTCTCCTTACTATCTTAATTAACCTCATTTAGAAATTTGCTTTTATATGGAGATTATCTTAACATCTAGAAAATAATGTAAGACTGTATTATTACATATTTTTATATGCATAAGATATTGAAATATTTCATTTACATTCAATGCCCACAAATTTTAGCTGCTAGAACTCCAACATATAGCCAAAAAAATATGCCTTTTTTTAGTGTCCAGGAGTACTTGATAAACCTTTGGAGAATTAGCAAAAAATACTCCTGAGTCTTTTTCTCCTGATTGTTCAAAATGTCATAAGCAATATTGGCACGTGTAATGCAGAAACAGCAAAAAAGTTTGGGTCCTGCCTTCAGAGGTAGCAACTGGTTTTCAGGGAGGCCTGAAGCTCTGTGAGAATATAGCAATAAAGTAACCACTCCCCATCTCCCAAATTAACAATTGAGGCCTGACCCAGGAGAGCAGGTAAAGATATGGTGTGTCTGTCTTGCCCTTTTATTTCCTTTTCATTGAGTTGTCCATTCATTCATTCAGTCAGTCAGTCAGTCAGACATTTCACAATGAGTGCCTATTTTCTGCCAGGCATAGTGCTAATTGCTGGGGGCAAAACAGTGAACAAGACTGAAGTAGTTCCATTCTCCGTGGAGTTAAGTGGTGGATATAGATAAATAAATGGGTAGTTACCACATAGGGTGCCAACACCATGATAAAATTGTGTAGAGTGATGAGGGTGCATATAGAAGAGCATCTAACCCAGGCTGTGGGATGGGGGTAGGAGGATATGAGGCTTCCTTGAGCCTGTGATATTTGTCCTGAAACTCAAAGAGTTGCTCAGGCAAAGGAAGACATGCTTATTAAGGTGGGATATTGTCTCCCATGAAACATTTATCTAAAATATGAGATGCAGGGAATAGAAGAATGCTCCAGAAGAATCTTCTGTGAGAGTCACCTTATCTCTACCAGGAGGTGAAGTGCCACCTCAGGGCATTTGTTTTTAGGTAGATATGAACCTCGAGACATGTCAGTTGAGTCCACCTAGTCTCACTGCTGAGTTTAGAGCTATCTTTAACTGTAGCTATTTCTACTCAAGGATATTCAACTAATCCATCTTGTTCTGGATCGATTCATTAAGAATTGAACTGACAGTTGTGTGGACAAGGGCTGATGTCACGCTGACCTTTGGTCTTGTGTTCAGACAGTAAGAATTTATTTATTCTAGTCGCTATGATCATCCTAAAATCACTGAAAATTCAGGGCATCTAAAAGTTTAATGAAACCCCTAGAGAAGAATTTCAGTTTCCTTGTACCTGTCACTGGTTGACACTTTTAAAATATATTTTAAAGTCTTTAGGCTCAGTTGGGTTGGGAAGTTTAGATGGAACATAAATTCTGAAAATGGCTACTGTCTTCTATCCTTTGCTTGTATTAAAAAGAAAAACTCAAAAGAAAACTATTACACAGTAGTAAGAAAATCAACATGAAAAGTAGATTATCCTATTTTTTGAATTTGTAATTCTGTATCACCTATGAAATTGTATGAATTCTTATTTTACATTTGTATTCACTTGCTCAGGTTTTCATGACACCAGGTGAAGGGCTACATTCAATAAGTTTCAATCTTCTGCCCAAATAAGCTGAATGACTCACAGCCATTTTTGTATTGAATATCATATCAGCTTTTAAGCCACACAAAAGGATAAATAAGTCCTTATTGGAATTATTTAATGTGAAAAAAATAGCTTAATAGTCCCATAGCAAAATCCTGGAAATATTGCTGAATATGTTGTAAATAGTGGCAAATTTTAAAACTAGGGCTAAACTTTAACTTGCTACTTCAATACAAGTTCATTAAAATGCTACTAAATGGTTTCATGGACAATGTATTTGCTTTGGTCCAATTCAATAAACATGTATTAAGCTTCCACCATGCACAAACAACTTTAGCTTGCAATGTAACTGTTCCACTCTTCTGGATCCCTTAGAGCTTTAATCCTATATTTTTGGGCATTGTATTAATTAGAAGAGAGACTAAGCTGCTGTAACAAAGATACCTGACCATTTAGTCATTCAGGTATGATAGAAGCTTATTTCTCTCTCTTGATACAGCAGAGATAGGCAGGTAACCTAGCTGTGATGGGTGGCTTTACTCTGTGAGGTCCTCTAGAAATCCAGATTTCTTCTGTATTGTTTTTCTTCCATCTCTAAGAGTGTTGCCCTCTTCTGTGTGGTTGGAATTATTTCATGAACATCATGTCCTTGCCCTTTATATGAAAGGCAAATTACTTCCTTATAAAAATGTCATCTATTAAAACCTGGAGAGGAGAGTGGTGGTGTTATTACAAAATGAAGAAGGAGAGAATGGAGAGTGGGAGGCAATTAATTATGTCTGCTATAGGCATCTAGATTTTTTCCAATTTTTTCTATTATAAATATTATATAGAACTTTCTTGTACAGTATATCAGTATTAATGTGTATATTTGATAACTGATTTGAGGTAAATATGAAATATTAGGTAAAAATATAGTGTGCTTTTATAGCTTTTGATCTATTTCAGAAAGGTTCCATCTTGGTTATTATCTTTTATTTTAGTCTTTGGCAATTCTTTAGTTTAAAATGGCATTTCATCATGATATTCATTTGCATTTATTTCATAACTAGTAAGCTTCAGTATTTTTCAGGATTATTGACCATTTATATGTATTTTGTTATTTACCTATTGACATCCTTGGACAATTTTTCTTAGAATTATTTTTTTTCTGATATGTCAAATTCTAATGACCTCTTGTCGTACGTATGGCACATTTTTTTCCACTCTATCGTTTTTCTTTTAATTGTATTTTTTCTTCATACAGACTTTTTCATTTTTACATGTTTGGATCTATCCCTATTTTCTGTGATATCTTGTTTCTTTTTCTTTTTTTTGCTTTTTGTTTGTTTTGCTTACTGAGGCTTACAAAAAATTGAATTGAGATAAATAATCGACATTTTTTCTTTTAATTGTTATTTTTGCTTTTTTCTGTTACATCTTAAATTTCTATGTGGTTGAAAACCAACAAGTATTTTTCACTGAATTACTCAACAGTTTTTTTTATTGATTGTTGAGTATATGCCAGGCATTCTGGTAAGCAGACACCATAGACCTAAGATAGGTCTTGTGCGCTGAGCATAGTACCAATGAATTCTGTCTTTCTCTAGAGTTTGAAATTCCATTTTTCCATATATAAATCCTTATATATTTTGGATCTGTTTTTGGCTTTCTCTTCCATTAGATTCTGTTACTTTCTACTCCAGTATCAGTCTTAGCTAAGATTGGGGGCAATATGTTCCAATTAATACAAAAAAATCAAACAAAATTCAACACTCAATGAAACAAATCTCACCTATATTCCTAGAATGATGGTGATAATAATATTATTTTGCTACATAGTTCTGAGGAAGCCATTAAAAAACAAAACAGGGCTGGCCTAGTGGCGTAGTGGTTAGGTTTGCCAGTGGCCCAGGGTTCGCAGGTTCGGATCCCAGGTGCAGACTGATGCACCGCTTGTCAAGCCATGCTGTGGCCATGTCCCATATAAAGTAGAGGAAGATGGGCACAGATGTTAGCCCAGGACCAGTCTTCCTCAGCAAAAAGAGGAGGACTGGCAATGGATGTTATCTCAGGGCTAATCTTCACACACACATACAAAAAAACAAAGCAGATAAGAAAGTATGTATTATGTTTTTGTGTTAAATATATTTTAATACTCAATTATTAGGGTAGCCTTTGTTTTTTTTGTGTGTGTGTGTGGAAGATTAGCCCTGAGCTAACATCACTTGCCAATCCTCCTTTTTTTCCTGAGGAAGATTGACCTTGGGGTAACATCCATGCCCATCTTCCTCTACTTTTATATGTGGGATGCCTGCCACAGCATGGCTTAATAAGTGGTGCGTATGTCCGCACCCGGGATCTGAACCTGCGGACCCTGGGCCGACAAAGTGGAGCACGCGAACTTAACCACTACGCCATCGCGCTGGCCCTTAGGGTAGCTATTTTTTAATTGAAAGAAACAGGTTTGGCAACACAGTCCTTGAACTGTCGTCAAAATATGATAGGTCCCCAGATAACTGAGTATAATAAAAAGTATAATAATAGTTTGTGAGCAGAAATTCCAGTAATTGGAGCAACTGCATTACCCACATATGTTCTTTTCTTCTTTCATCCTTAATCATTTTTGTACTGTGTGAAATTGCTACATGAGTAAGTTCTGATGCATTATGTGTGTGTGATTAAATATTTGCCCTCATTAATCGGTAACTACCTGTTATTTATTTCAGTGCCCTATGTGCATATCTTTTTCAATGTTCTAGGTATGCATATTACATAGACTTCCTATTTACAAATACATACTTGCCCTTTAAAAATCAGTTTGATACATAATTTTATCATCACAATTATACCTGTTGCCAAGGTAGTTGAGTGTTTCTCTGTTATTAGTCCAAGTACATCAATTTGTTTTCAGATTTCATCTACTATCATCAGTGACTATATTCTGTGTTATTATACTACATTGCAATCATCCTATTTTCAATCAAAGACTATTTACAAAAATTAAAGTCTCATAAAAATTAACTACCATCAATTACAGTTTGAGCTACATGATCTTGGCTAGATAGATACTGTGTGACTCTTTTTGCAGTCAGATTTAAATCTGTATCTTAGTGATAGATTTTCTGATGGTTAATTCTCTAACTTTCAAAATATTAGTGATTTAAAGACAAGCATCTTTTCATGACCCGACTTATATTGGTTATGATCTGAGCTACAAACTTATCCATGGCACTCATGTCTCTATTTGGTGGTCTATGAGTAATGCCACTGAATCACATTTATCCCTCACTTTGTGCCTTCAATGTATCATTTATTTGGCATTTTAGGTAATATACTGGGAAATGTTTTCTATTCCCTTATTAAATTTAAAACTTTTTTTTAACGTTAAATTTGATTTATTTTTTTACTGTGATTTTCCATTAGCAATTACAGGTGACTGTGACAAAAGCAGATTTCAGATCACTAAATTAAAACAGTTCTATTTATACAATCTTACACAAATTTCCAGAATTATATCAGTTCATCACAGTAATCCTGTGAAGAAGTGAGAATGTACAACAATGTTTTGTAGTCTGTGGACACTGGGAGGTTCAGAGATGTTTAGCGACAGCCAAAGTTGCACAGTTAGAAAATATTAGACACATTCTTGAATTCCAGCCTCTAACTATAAGCTCAGAACTCTTTTCAGTATATACAAAAATCCCCCCAAAAACAAAAAAAACCTTTTAAAGTAGGATATTGACTGATATAACCTTCTAAGAATATTATTGTTTATCAAAAATATTGACTTGAATTGAGAATATTTCATAATTACATAGTAAAAGCTTTACTTAGTAAGTGCAATTGGTTACAATAAATAGTGAAAATTTGTTCATTCTGTATTGAACATTGGCTTACCTTTAGGTTTTGTTTTACTCTGCTTTTGAATTTATAATTCTAATCTCTTACACGTAAAACAAATTTGTTTATTATTGTTGATATTAAGCTTTTTATTTAAAAATGATTACTTTGTATTAATTTAAGATATACTGATTATAGGAAATTTTGAACACATTAAAGAAAATGAATTATAGGTAATTTCAGCATATAGATTTGACAAATATTGGAGATATCTTTTGTCAACCTGTATGTATATGTACATATATATGTATATATGTATGTGTGAACACACATGTACACACACATACTTAAATGGAAATATATACAAACGTTTTCTTTTTTGAACAAAATTGAGAATGTACTCTTTATTTAGAGTATATTAAGTGTATTATCTTTGATAATATGATTTTAAAATTTGCATTATATCAATTTAAACAAACCATGTTTATTCCTCTCTTTACCCCTATTTTCACTGAATTGCTCAAACCAAATTTTTTATTACTACTGATAAATTTTAATATAATAATAGTAAAATTTAGTGCCTTTATTACTAAAGTACTACTATGATAGGAAAGGAAAAGTAACAACTTTTACCAAAAGAAAATTGTAGTTAATAATATTATACACTTTGTCTCATTAAGCAAGATAAAGCAGTGATACCAATAGTAATAGACCCTTTAAGCCCATATAAATCAGTAAGAAATAAGATGGTGGAAGAACTTTAGAAAACATAGACAACTGAGGAATGGGCCCTGTGATGTTCCAAGGACGTTTTGAGAACTGACTTAATCTTGAGGCTTTTCCAGGAATAAGAATCTTTGGATAGCCAACCACCATGGCCCAAAGGGTCACTGATGCTACATCCTCACCAACTTGTCCTCAGGACGGGTGTAGGTCTAGGAGAATTTCTGGCCCTGGGACTAGAGGTAGAAGATTAGATGGTGCTACTTCTGTCTTCTATTTTGGCCATACACAGTACGTAAAACTTTGTACTTTTTCAAGGACTTGACGTTGAATGTTCAATTTAATGCCTTTCATGTGTAGGTTAAGGAGGATTGTGAGAACATTTTTCTTTATATATATGTGTGTGTGTGTGTGTGTGTGTGTGTATATATATATATATATATTTTTTTTTTTTTTTTAAAGAAGATCCGCCCTGAGCTAACATCCATGCCAATCCTCCTCTTTTTGCTGAGGAAGACTGGCCCTAAGCTAACATCTATTGTCAATCCTCCTCCTTTTTTTTCCCTTTTTCTCCCCAAAGCCCTAGTAGATAGTTGTATGCCATAGTTGCACATCCTTCTACTTGCTGTATGTGGGATACCGCCTCAGCATGGCTGGAGAAGTGGTGCGTTGGTGCGCTCCCGGGATCCGACCCCGGGCCGCCAGTAGCAGAGCGCTTGCACTTAACTGCTAAGCCATGCGGCCGGCCCCAGAGAACATTTTTCTTTTAGCTCTTAATTCCTCTAACTACTTCCAAGTCTGGCCATCCAGAAAACTCTAGTGACCATCTTTTAATTAAAAAAAAATTTGAGTTTAAATCAAGAATGAAAAAAATATTGATGACTCTCTCGTAAGATGGTAAATCGAGAAAACTTTTATATCTTCTCTTCCTGCAGGGGTATATGAGAGAGGAGAAAACGTTTGTTTTGAATTATCTGTGACTTTCAGTCTACATTATTACTATTTATTCATATAATTTCATAAATTATTTTTATATTCGCATGATATTTCTTTGCCAAATAATTGAAAACAATTATTTTCACCTGGGATGGGAGTCCCTTTCATTAATTGCTCAGGTGTGATTTAATTTTCCTATTTCTTTATTCAGTCTAGTCTCACTTGTCTTAGATCTTGTAATTACTTAAAATGTCTGTCTTGTAGATAACATCCTTACCTTGTTTCCAAGGCTAGCAAAACATCTTCCCCATTTTTAATTTTGGCTTTTGATGTCAATAGGAATTGGGAGTGGAGGAGACTTAAAAATATGGATTCAATGTACTATATTGAACTAGGCCTTGGAAACATGACTTTGCAGCATTTTCTGATGTGGGGATAGATCCTAATTTATTTAAATATTTATTTCTATTTTTGACATTTAATTTATTTCTAAATTTTGCTTTAATCAATAATGCTATAACAACTTATGTGTATCTATAACTTTATCCGTATATTTCAAAATTTCTCTGTCTTGCATTTATTCCCTCTTAACTCTAAGAAACTCGATACACTGTTTCTGGACAGCTTTTAAAGTGACATAGGACACACAATAATGGTGGCCAGTTACAGATCAGAAAACCAGTCTGTTAATAGTGCACCTTTATCCCTCCTCTCTCCTGTACCTGCATAATTCAAAGTGAGAACTATGGAGCAGACTCAGGAGAAGGTGTAAATTTTAAGGTGATATTTGTATTCCTGTATCTATAGTCTTTATCCTTTCAGACATTTACAACATTAAAATCTTTAGCTTATAAAGGAGACTTAGGATGAGTTAAGTTCAACTAATATTTATCAGATATTTATTACATGCTAAACAATGTACTAGATAGTGGGAGGGCAGGAAATAAAACAATATGTAAAACAAGATTCTTGCCTTCAGGTACTTACTGGTTTCATTGGGAAGCAAAGTCATGCAGTTTTTAAACTTAAGTGTCAAATGTGTTAAGTAGATAATAAAATCTATTGAGTATAAGAGTAAGGAGAACTATTGGTGGCTGATTTATTTTATTTTTTTAATTATTGAAGTCACATTGGTTTATAACATTGTGTAAATTTCAGGTGTACATCATTATGTTTTGGCTTCTGTATAGACTGCATCATGTTCACCACCAAAAAAGTCTAATTTCCATCTGTCACCATACTTATGTGCCTGTTTACCCCTTTTGCCCTCCCCCTACCCCCTTCTCCTCTGGTAACCACCAACCTGTTCTCCTTATCCATGTATTTGTTTGTTTATCTTCCACATATGAGTGAAATCATACGGTATTTGTTTTTCTCTATTTCGCATAGCATAATACCCTCAAGGTCCATCCACATTGTCACAAATGGCACAATTTTGCCTTTTTTATGGCAGAGTAATATTCCATTGTGCATATATACCATATCTTGTTTATCCGTTTATCCATTGATGGGCACTTAAGTTGCCTCCGAGTCTTGGCTGTTGTGAATAATGCTGCAGTGAACATAAGGTTGCATATATCTTTTCAAATTAATGTTTTCATGCCTTTTGGATAAATACCCATAAGTGGAATAGCTGGATCATATGATATTTCTTTTTTAATTTTTTGACAAATCTCCATATTGTTTCATAGTGGCTGCACCATGTTGGTGGCTGATTTAAATGTATAGTGATCAATTGTTTGGAGGATTGATTGTAGTCATTGCTATACCAAGAAAATTGATTCTGGGATGAGTTTGTAAAGCTTCTTTTATTCTTAATATATTTACTTTTAATTACCTAAGTAACAACTGGGTATATTTGCACAAATTCAAATACAGAAGTATTTAGAATAAAACAGCAAGTCTCTCTTCACTTCCTTCCTTAGAAGTAACCATTTTGCATATACTTCAAAACCATATATACATATATATATATATATATATATATATATATGATTCTATTTTGTGTTTTTGAGTTTTGTAATTCTGGAAATTGGACCATACTGTATGTATTGTTTTGCAATTGGCTTTTTTATTTTTTATTAATTATTTTATTTAATAAATCTAGAGAGTTTTGTGTCAGTAACTATAAATATAAGTCAATATTTTAACTGCAAATTACAATTTCATGAGCGGAATAAACAAATGTTGTTGGGGAAGTTTGTTACTCAGTGACATATAAACAGACCATCCAACGAGAACTGGAATTTTGCATGGGTCTTAGCCTCACCTTTTCATCTTTATTTGATGTCTTACACACACACACACACACACACATACACATACACACACATACATATCATATACATGTTTTCCCCTTGCTTAATAGCATCTTTTAAATAACCAGCTATCAAGTAAATGGACAAGAGTTAGAGTTGGAGAGAAGAAAAAATTATTCTTGTCGTATGTGATTCATTTTCCCGATGGAATGGAAAAAGTGTCTGATAAAAGTGAGATTAGGGACCCCAAAACCGTAATCTGGATTTTATTCCATAGCATAAGATTCTGTTTGTTCCTGAGAGAGGCAGGGACAGCGGCCATGCAGTACACATGGCTGTGAGGGTCGCAGAGTGTTAGGAGACTTTGTACCTATTGGCAGCAACCTTGACCTCCTTTCCTCTACCTACTGTATAAAAAGAACCATTTCTTTTCAACTTCGTTCTTCCTCTCACAAGCTTTCTCACTTAAACCCAGAAACAACTTGGTTGATCGCAATCCCTGTCTACCTAGTCCCATCCCTAACGGAACCGATGAGCTCGGTTGACAAGTGAGTTTCACTTGTGTCTGCAGCATCAGCTTGCAACCTTTGGGGTATGTTTGCAACCAAATTTCAGTCATATTTATCAGCTGGAACCTAGTTCCCCTAAAAAGAGACTCATAAAGGTGCCAGACATGCTTGGTTACCTAACAGGTACTCAAGCGAGTACTGATGGTGGAAGGTAGTGCACTGATTCAGAAAAGAAGGAGGTTTCTTACCAAACTCCTAGTACTCAGACATTCCTTTTAAAGTCATAGACATGCTCCATGGAGAGGTAATGAAGTCAACTCTCAAGGTCAGATAGTCTTCTACTCCTGCACTCCCCTCCTTAGGGTATTATAATCAAAGGGGAAACTTTGCCTTCCTGGGAGCGGCACAATCCACAGTCTTCCTTTCACAGAAAACACTGAGCATTTACTTGATGAGTTCATGAGCAAACAGTCCTTGAGCCATGCCTTGAAGAATTTAGTTGGATGAATTTTTAAAATTAATACATATTCAACTGACTTATTCAAGGTTTCCAAGAAGAATGAAAGAAGAAAAAATCTAAGGACTTATTCATATCACCACGGAGACATCCAGGTACTGGGTGGAGGGCTGAGGAAAAGAGAGTCAGTGACAGCCAGAGATCTGGGGAAAGAATTTGAGGGATCTGTATTCCTTATAACCACATGGAGGACAGTGGCTCCATCTGCTGCAATGGTAAATCTCCTCCCAGCGCTCAATTTCTCCTCCTCCATCTCTCAGAGCTGCCCTCACCTCCATCATCATTTCAGGTTACATGTTTCTCAGGAGTTTTACTTTGCTGCTTAGTAGGATGTGGCATGCCTGAGCACTGGGGGTTAAGCACATGCCACTCTTGGCTTATGAAACTAAGCCTGGTATTGGCAGCATTGACATTGAAGGACAGTTCTCTGCTCCTAATAACCTCCCACTGAGACCTGCCTGGCTGCTGCTGCTTTATGCAATTGTCCAACAGTCTTCGCCACCTCCACGGTTGATCCTGAGGTCACTCATAGACCTTTTATGAACCAATAATAGGAGTGATTGCCAGTCGTAGTGGAGAAGTTTGTCAGTCAAGAACAAACCACACCTCTCTGTTGGCATCCAGTGGTGAAAGTGGATGGTAGTTATTCTCAACTAATCACCGTAGAAACCAGGGACTTTACCAAGCATTAGAAATTCACTAACAGGGGGTTAAAGTATTCAGAAATTTACTAGCAGGTTGTTGATCCATCCCTACACCTGAAGAGAGGATTTAGGAAAGAGGAAACGTGGTGGAAGGAGAAAAAGGCTGGAAAAGAAAGATTTCAGAGAAGAGTAATTTATTTTATCTACCGCTTAGGGAAAATTCATAAACACAGCAATTTCTCCTTTGGAATAGAAACTTTGCTAATTGTTCCAGAAGCTCTGCATTCATGATTTTAAATATGTCTGAGATTCTGTGATGATATTTTATTTTTAAGGAAAATGGGAGACAGACTCTTTAATACCTTAATTTAGAAGAAAACCAGACCTACATTTCTTGAAACAAAATTGGCTTCTTGAAATTGAAGAATTAAGTGAAATGAAATGTCTTCATCAGCTCCAGCCTTTTTCCTCATCTCTTCATGGAATTTACTAGCATTTCCAGTTGTAGGCTTAGTTCCCATCTCTAGTTTCTGAGCCAGTCCTCTTTGAGGGTTGGACCTCTGCTCTCTGCCCCTCCACTCTGGTGGGAGAGGAGCATTAAGCCCCTTTTTCAAGTATATTGCCCTGAGAATGAGGGTCCTAAGGCTCACCAAGGCAGAATCCCTGCATCCTGTATGTTTCTCACTATGCTACCGATGGTCCAGTTCTGATCATGGGATTCTATAGCACAAAGGTGCTTTGTTGGCTAGCCTCCGTAGAAATGGCTTTCTTTCCTATCCTAATCCTGAGTTCCTCTGTAAAGACTGAGTCTGCAGAGTCTCCTTGTAACTTCAGCCTGGCTTCACTCTTAACAGAGCCCCTCTTTGGTGAAGGCTCTCTGTATCTAGAGGCCTCCCAGATCTCAGCTCCCTGTCTGGACTTCTGAAGTTTAGTCATTTCCTCTATTTCCAGGTGTTGAGCCTGGTCCACTTTGTAAGACCCCATGCAAAGTTATCTTAGATCGGAGGTTGCAAACTCACAGGACTTCTGAATGGAGAGGGCTGGGTAAGGATTGGGATGGACTGGAATGTGCATTCCTCATTTAAAGAATGAGGTGGCCACAAGTCATATCCTGCTGATGATTGCAATTTCAAGAGAGGAAAGAATCTGAATTTTGCTGTGGAATTTCCTGATTTGAAAATATTAGCAATTAATTCATTTTTTTAAAAAATGACATGTGTGCCAAATAAACTCCGTCTGCATCCTGACCTGTGACACAGCTATATGTGTATGACTTCTGTCTTAGACCATGTTCCTGAACTATGTAATAACCCTTGTGTCTGTGCTTTTGTCTAAGTGGCTAAACCTGTGCTGTCAGCTCCCGGGGCTGACATCTTACTATTTGTTCTAGCCAAGCAGATGGTTTATCTCCAGAACCATCTACCTTCCGCTGCATTTCCCATCTTGTTGCATGTTGGGCATCAACATATTCCCAAGGAACAATCCTTGGAAATATAATTTTCTAATCCAAGAAATTATTATTAAGCAACTCTAGTGTGCAAAGCACCGTGATGTTTGTTAGGAATATAAAAATCAAATATCAATAAGACATAGACTTTTTTCTCCAGCAGTGTGGAGGACACACCATAAGGTGAACCTTCAGTAAATAACATCCTTGTATAATCTCCTCCCCTTGATGATAGGCAGAGCCTGTGACTTGCTTCTAACCGATAAAATATAGCAAAAGTGTTGGGATGTCAGTTTCTTGATTAGGTTACATTATATGTCAGAAGTGATGGAGTATCATGCCCATGATTACATTTTGTTATATGAGACTCCCTATTAGCAGGCAAGAGAAAGGAAATCTCCTGTTGGCCTTGAAGATGCAAACAGCCATGCTGTGAACTGCCTATAGGAAAGTTCTTGTGGCAGGGAACTGTGGGCAGCATCTAGGACTTTAGGGCAGCCTCTAGACAACTGCCAGTAAGAAGCTTGTCCCCTAGTCATACAGCTGCAAGGAAATGAATTCTTCCAACAACCTGAATGAACCCGAAAGTGGATTCTTCCCTAGTTGAGCCTCCACCTTGGCCACCACTTTGCTTACTGCCTGTGAGATCCTGAGAAGAGGAAGTAGCTAAGCTCTACCTGGACTCCTGTCTTATGAAAACTGTGAGATAATACATGTGTGTTGTTTCAAGCCACTAAGAGTATGGTAATTTGTTATACAGCAAGAGAAAATGAGTACAACAATTTACAGCTTACCATGGAAAAAGCAACACATAGAACAAGGTGGCGAGACATTTATTTACTTGAATTCCTCTTAGAGAGAGCACTATACTCGTTTGGAAGAAAAGACTTGATTAGCTGAGTGCCAGGGCTGCCCCCGGGGCTACTGTGCAACCCAAAAGAAGGTGGTATTATTTTCTTTATCAAGAGAAAGTTGTGTGCTTGTGGATATTCTAGAGCTAATCAAGACTGAGTTCTTCTCTCCTGGGCATATACTCCCTTGAAGTGGGTACATTCTCCCTGCTCAGCCACAGGAGGGCTGGCTCCTGGAATCTGCTTCTCGCCAGATACCACCAATGGAAAGTACTGGCAGGAAAATTGGAGGAGGAGAGTGATGGTGGGGATTAGATATGTCAGGCACTATCTCCTTGACCTTCTCTAGCTCTGGTGGCATCTTAGGCAGCAGCTACATGTCCTCCAAGGCTCCAGCTCCCAAGGGAATGGCCTACTATGGTTTTGGCTTCTAGAGCTTCAGTGTGCAATATGGTAGCCACTACCGCATATAGCTCTATGCAGCTATATACATTTAAATTAAATAAGCTTAAATAAAATAAAAAATTCAATTCTTCAGTTACACTAGGTACTTTCAAGTGCTAAGTAGCCACATGTTGCTAGTGGTTACCATATTGGACGGTGCAGACATAGATCATTTCCATTTTCTTAGAAAGTCCTATTGGACAGTGCTACACTAGAAAGTAATCTGTTCCATGGGCTCTGGTAACACCACCTCCTCTCTTTGCTATTCTAGTCTAAAGGTGGTAGTGGCTGCCCAATGCTGCTAATCTCTGGATTGTCTCACTGTCCTCTGAGTTCTCAGCAATTCTATCACCTGTATAACCAGTTACTTGCACTGAGTCCCTCTGTTCTAAATAATCAAGTGATTTCTTTTCTGATCAGACTTTGATTGAGATACCAGAAAATGAAAGAATAGGATAGTCAACATTCCTATACTAGCTACCCATTATTATGAAACAAATTGCCCTCAAATTTAGCAGCTTCAAATGACAAACATGTATTATTTCATAGTTTCTGTGAGTCAGGAATCTGGGTAGCTAGGTGTTTCTGGCTTAATCTTTCATAAAATTGTAGTCAAAATGTTGGAAGGAGCTGAAGTCTCATCTGAAAGCTCAGTTGGGAGAGGATTTGCTTCTAGGTTCACTTCTGTGGTTGGTGGCAGGACTTAGTTCCTCGTCAGCTGTTAGCTGGAACTTCTTGCTACCTGGGCTTCTCCATAGACTGCTTGAGTGTTGCATGGGACTGGCTTCTCCCAGAGCAAGTGATCCGTGAAAAAGGGAGAGAGAGAAATTGATTGATTGATTGATTGAGAGAAAGACAGAGAGAGAGAGTATCCAAGATGGAAGATGTCATCTTTTATAACTGAAAATCAGAAGTGACCTACCATCATTTTTTTTTTTTTTTTAGATTGTCCCTGTGCTAAAATCTGCTGCCAATATTCCTCTTTTCTTTTTCTTTTTTCTCTCCACATCCCCAGTACATAGGTGTGTATCATATTTGTAGAGTTGTAGCTCTTCTATATGGGACGCCACCTCAGCATGGCTTGATGAGAGGTGAGTAGGTCTGCACCCAGGATCTGAAGTGGCAAACCCCAGGCTGGGCTGCTGAAGTGGAACACGTGAACTTAACCGCTATGCCACCGAGCCAGCCCCCTACCACCATTTCTACTGTATTTCACTGACCACAGACCAATCCTGGTACAGCGTAGGAGGGAGTACACAGATTGAGAATGCCAGGTGGCAGGGATCATTAGAAGCCGTCTTGGAAGCTGCCTACCACAAGTGCTCCAGAGAGGTCGAGTGGATTTGGTATATGGGAGATTGTTCTTCCTCTCTGTGACTGAAATGGGAAAGGGCAGAAGTCACACAGCAAAGGGTAAATGAATGTCCTGGTGTAGAGGACATTGATGGGAAAAGGCCAGCAGCTCAGTGATGTCGTGTCAACTTTGAATTGTATGTGGCATTTGGAGGACAACGCTCACTGTTTTAATTCAAATCCAAGAAATGATGGAAAATTGTAAAAATGTTATAGTACTTGCTCTGGAAAATGATTTGAAAGCATTGACCTACTTAAAATCAAGATTTGGGGCAAACGTTGTAACATTCAGATGTAATTTTTTTGTGTGTGTGTGAGGAAGCTCAGCACTGAGCTAACATCTGATGCCAATCTTCCTCTTTTTGCAGAGGAAGATTGGCCCTGGGCTAGCGTCCGTGCCCATCTTCCTCTACTTTATATGGGACGCTGCCACAGCATGGCTCTATAAGCAGTGCATCGGTGTGCGCCCGGGATCCAAACTGGCGAACCCCGGGCCGCTGCAGCAGAGTGTGTGCACTTAACCGCTTGCGCCACTGGGCCGGCCCCCAGATGTAATATTTTGTCCAGAAGGGTAAAAAAATGCCTGGCTGGAACAAAATTTATTCTAAGCTTTTAGGTTGGCTGGTTCTGGTTTCACATTCCTGTGTGATGGTTTAGCAGCAGAAGCCCAGTGAGCCTTGGGTAGTTTTTCACCATGTAGGAATTTCTACAAGGAAAGATTTAGAAAGCACAGTTCTTAATCTGTCAGCTAACAGGTGAGTAAGTCAGGAGCTGTTTGGATAGGTTAGGATGAAAGGAGAGAACACCTTCCTTTCAACTGTAGCTGGTGGTAAGGAGATGAGGCAGCCTGTTGAATATCAGCCTGTTCTTCCCCCATGAAAGTGAGCCTGAGGAATAAGTGACACTGAGACCCACGTGTTCAGTTGTAGCATGTGCATTCCTTGTCACTTCCTACTGAAAGAGGTCCCATCTTATCCCCAGTCACTTATATTTATGTTTAGCGGAACGCAATCTGCCTGGGAAATGACCCAGATCAAGAAAATTGCCATTTCAGAAAGAAATTTACCATCTACTACTCAAAATGGAGAAAGGAATTTCTATGAAGCATTTTTGTTCTCCTGTAAAGAGAAAGAGACAAAGAGTGAGAATGAGAAAGAAAGGGGCCTGAGGCTGGAGTAAAGGATGCAAAGTAAAAATTTTTTCCTAATAAACTTCAGCGAATAGTTTTTTTAAAAAAATTTAAATTGAAAGGTATTTTTGTGGTTGAAAGTTCTAAGCTGTAAAAATAAACCCTGGAGTCGATTGCCCGGGGTAAGATTTAATTAAACACTGTACAGTAAATTAGCATAATTTGATGAGGATCAGCTTTAGATCCTAGAAACTGCAACAGCCAGACATTTTAATTTTGTAATATCTTTTAAAATTCTGCTGTCTCATCTGCAAAGTGTAGTTTTAGAAAATAAAAACTAAACAAGGTGTTACCAAGCAAAGACAATTTATTAGAGAGATGATGTACTGGCAGGGGGATATGAGGAGGGTCTTAATGCAGATACTAAATGTTTGTAAGAGGAATGGTCCTTTGTAAAACAAAATATATGGAAAAAGGTGTTGAATTACTCAGCTTGAAGCAGAGAGGTTATCCAGTATTATCATACTAATATTTCCCTGGGCTGTGACTTAACTAGAATTTCAAGCAGAGGCTGGTCTGCCTGCCTCCCTCCCTCCCTTCTTCCCTCCCTCCCTTTCTCCTTCCATCTCTTTCTCCTTTCTTCATTTTTTTAAATTTTTATTTATAGTATATAATTATTTACTTATTTAATGTTTCTATTAAAGTCATTGGTTTAGAACGTGACATAAATTTCAGGTGTATATCATTATATTTTGACTTGTGTATAAACTAAACTGTGTTAAATAGAAGGACTACTATAGATCACAGATAAGAGGTAAAAGCGGAAGGAAGGAAGGAAGGAGGGAGGGATGGAGAAAGGAAGTGTAGAGGAGGAAGAACTATTCCTCTACCCTCTAGATCCTTCAGGCTGGGCTAAGAGTTAAATTGACGTGAGACAGAATAACAGGAGAAAATCAAAGTTTAATAATATGTGTACATGGGGGCAGGCCCAGTGGCGTAGCGGTTAAGTGCGTGTGCTCCACTTTGGCGGCCCAGGGTTCACAGGTTTGGATTGTGGGCGCGTACCAATGCACTTCTTGTCAAGCCATGCTGTAGTGGCGTCCCATATAAAGTAGAAGATGGGCACAGATGTTAGCCCAGGGCCAATCTTCCTCAGCAAAAAAGAGGAGGATTGGCATCAGATGTTAGTTCAGGGCTGATCTTCCTCATTAAATAAATACATAAATATAATATGTATACATGGGAGAACCCCAGGAAATTGTGTAACTTGTCAAAATGACCAGAGCCACCACCCTAAATATATCTTCAGCTAAAGACAAAGGAGGGTGTTGGGGGTAGTGGTTTGGGACTTCAAAGAGGAGGAAGGCAATTTACATGGAGATGGAAAAGCAAATGTTTGATTTATAAACAAATGTCAAGAGACAATGAGATCCAAAAGAGATCTTTTGATAAAATGCCCGTTGCTAGATGCCTTCTTATCTACCACACCTAGAACTATCTATGGTGATAGCTCCTTCCCAGGACAGGCCCTTCTATCTTAAATTCTTTTAGGCTGTTGGGGGAAGGTCAAAGTTTCCTTCAGAGTCTTTGGTCCTTAAAAATAATCAAGCCAAAGAGACTCATTTTAGGTTGGCAAATTATGGTCCCCCACAGAAGGAAGGAAGGAGGGAGGGAGAAAGGAAGGAAGGAAAAAAGAAAGAGAGAGAGAGACAAGCAAACATACATAAGAAAACCCTTCTGAGTGCAACAATGTTTTTGTTGCTGTTTTGCTCCTGCCTGTAATTCACCAAGCACATGTCCTCAGTATTACTCAGTGTACACCATTTGTTTGATGCCTAAGGAACCATCTGTACCCAAGAGTCACAACAGGCTAAATATGCTCACTCCAGAAAAAAAGGGGAAAGGGTTCCCGGACCACTAGTCCCCAGAGAAACCTCTCCCGTGGAAGTTTTTTAAGGTGAAATGAAACTTTTTAAAAAGTTTAAATCATTCTAAATGTGATAGGATTGCTGGGCTATGAATTCTGGAGAATTATAAGTGGGTCTTTATTGTGAGTGCATTCTCAGCACCAAGGAGGATGCATGGAACGTAGTGGGGGCCCCATTAATTGTGTTGAATGAAATTATGGACAGTGTCTTGCCCCATGTCTGAGTGGCTTACATGAGTGAAGGTTAATGTGTCCTCAGGTATCTTTACTTACCTACAACAAGTTATAGAACTACAGACTTGTCTTTCCAGCTCCAAAGATTAGAGTCCTGAAAACCCCATAGTGGGAAAAGTAATGATTAAGAAACTTTAAATTAAAAGGAAACCAGAATTTCCTTAAAAATATATGTTATTTATTATAAATGAGTTATAATAGCCACTACACTCCTCATTTCCATTCCGCAGCTCTTATTTGCTAATAAAATTTCATGTTCGCCCTTCCATGCAGTTTCAATGTCATGTATATAGAGAGGTGTGCCATCGGTGGAGGGCACTGACCATTCAGAATGGACACTGGCCTGAGCCGGTCCAGTTTATTTCCTGTTCCCTGGTCTTGAGAATGCGTATGGTTCCCAGGGTCCCTGGGGAGGCACAGGGGAGTAGAGGTTGCTGAAGGCATCAGCTATTTCACAATCAGTACAGACATATTTCAATGTTTTAATAATGAGTATGATGCAACTACAGTGTTCCAGGTGAGTATTGGTTATGTTCATAGAGTTGCTTCACTTTGTTGCCAGTGATGAGCACATTTCAAGATGTTTTCTCCCCTCTGTGTCTAGGATTTATCCCAAATATAACACCTTTGGGATTTTATTGGAATTTTATAGCACAAAAGCTGTTGACTCCATCTTCCTATGTCCCATCTCTAGCTTCCTCCTTGCCTCTAAAATGCAGAATAATGTAGGTGCTTAGCTTTGTCTGATATAAATTTATGCCCAGTACAAACATCAGCAACTATTGCACATACTACTGTTTCTCTCCTCCCAATAGGCATAAGGATTTAGTTTTAAGACCTAGGTTTTACTTGACTTCATACTGCTTTGTGCAGTAGTCAGCAAGCCATTGTAGAGGGCTGGCCAGGCATAGGTTCCAAAGATAGGAGGAGTCTAGCTGATATGGACTTGTCCAGAATTTTGCTATTGGGAAAAAATAAAATAAAACTAGGAAGAAACTAATTTAATTTTGGCATACATTACACCCAATGTATAGGGTATAAATTTTTTGTTTTGAATTACATATAGAGTGAGGAGCTTACCACAATCTTTACACTATGTATCAGTCCCTAAAAGTCTTAATCTGGCTTTGATTTAAACTTATTTTCCTCTCTTCTCTCTGTCCACGTTTTATTTCCAAAATTTCTACACTGATTCTGCCTTCTGAGTTACCTCCTTCTTCCTCTGTAAACCTTGGTTTCTATTTTTTCTAATTATCCTCAACTGGAGTAATTGGCAAATCACTTATACTGGAACCCAAATTCTTGTGGGTTTGCTGAAAAAGGTTATACAGAAGTAAAACCACATATACTTGGTTTTGCATAAGGGGAACTCAAGGCCAGGGAAAGGTTGTGGTTTTGTAGGAAGATCACTCTCACTCTCAAAAAGCCAAGGGCATCTTTTCTTTAAAGGAGTCCCCACGTTGTTTATGTGGGAGGTTTTCCAGGGCACAGTGAGTCTCTGGCAGGACTTTTCTGGCCTTTTGCTTTCTAGTTGGCTGTTGTAAGCAAAACCAGTCCTCCAGAGTCTCCATGTTGAGGTGACATGTGTAGCTGCAGTTTGCAGGGAAGAGGAGAGGGAGAGGAGAAGAAAGAGAGGATGTTCTAACTCCTTTCCCATGCAATTGTTTCAAATTTTGAGTTTGGAACCCAAATAAAGTACAGGATAGCTGGAAGCTCTGGAATATCCACCTAATTTTCCTTAGGTCAGTCTATGAAACAGAAGCATTCTGAAGTCTGTCCATGGATTTTAACTTCCTGCATTCTGAGCTCTACTGAAGGGGAGGTTGGGGGGCCCTTCCGCTCAATGGTGTCCCCAGCACCCTATAAACCAGCCGCTGGCCCAGCCTGTATTTTCAGGCCATAATTCTTCACATTTTCTTTAAATCTCATGGCCAAGTCTAGACTAGCTGCTTAAGGATACATTTTTGGGTCCTTAAGATAAGAAACTTGACAACAAATAGGTTAATTTTAAGAATCTCGTGGTTTCAAAAGATGTTCAGACTTGAATTAGAGTGGAATAGAGATGAAGAGCCCACACTCTGTAGCTGTACTGCCTGGAATTCTCGTGTCACCTCTTACTAGCTGTGTGACCTTGGGCGAGTATTTTTTTAACTTCTCCGAGCCTCTGTTTCCTCTTCTACAAAATGGGGATGATAATAACACCTACCTCCTGGGTTTTTGTGAGGTATAAAAGAAATGATTATTGTAAAACCCTTAGAACAGTGCCTGGCCATAAAAAACACTCGGTAAATGTGAGCTGCTATTGCGTTTGTGGTTGTTGATAATGATGTCACTACTGTTACTATTATTATTATTTATTTATTTATTTTTTGGTGAGGAAGATTAGCCCTGAGCTAACATCTAGTGCCAATCCTTCTCTTTTCGTTGAGGAAGGTTGGCCCTGGGCTAACATCTGTGCTCATCGTTCTCTACTTTATATGTGGGATGCCTGCCACAGCATGGCTTGATAAGTGGTGCATAGGTCCGTGCCTGGGATCCGAACCTGCAAACCCTGGGCTGCTGAAGCGGAGCATGCGAACTTAACCACTATGCCACCGGGCTGGCCCCCTGTTATTATTATTATAATTATAATTTTTTATTGGGGGTAACTTAGGTCAGATTTTCTAGAAGCAAAGCCTGAGAGAGGGATTCTGGTGCAAGTATTTATTGAGGAACTACTCTCAGGTGAAACATATAAGCAAGTGAGAGAATTACGATAGGACATGGAAGAATCTAAGCAAAGACGTAGTTTTAGCTGAGGTCTAACCTCAGCCTGATCCCATGGGGAGCTCCAGAGTATGAATCACACCGAAAGCTGTCCCACTCTGAGACAAAGGGACAAACTTTTGTACTCCTGAAATAGTCATTGGCTTCAGGCTGCCCCCAGTGGGGAGAGCATAACTCCCAGGAATTTCCAGGGGAGGTGGCCCTGGGAAGGGGATCCGGGTGAATTAGCTGGAAATTACAATTAATTTGGAACCAGCAGCAAGATTCTATGAGTGCATCTCATTTAGAGAAACATTCCTATTGACGTGGTTGTGTGTGCCCAAGAGCAGAGCATCAAAAACACCCGGGGAAAAGCTGAAGGGACTACCTTTTACAGACTTGCTCCTGGCTTCTTGGATGGAGATCAAGAGCACTCAGTTTGGATTTTCATTAGTATTTAGAGTTTGCAGCTTCTTAAGTCTCCCGCACAGCCTCACTGAACCAGGATTGGTGAATAACTTCTAACTCATGACCCTGGAGTGATTCATCTGCCTGTATTCCCTGGCTCCTTGTTGATGATGCTCAGAAATCATGCACAGTAGGTTGCCATAAGGTGTTGTTTGCCTCGTGGTTCTCAATGTTTGAAACCTGCTATTTTGAGGCCTGAGGCTGTTTTCTTTTCTTTGTTTGTTCTCTTTGGGAATGAGAAAAATTGGGTAGTGAGGAGATCAGAACCTGCCAGAATTCTTAAAGTGATTGGAATATAAAGCATAATTTTCAAGTCTCCTCCCTACCTACTGCTGTGGCACTTCCCTCCGCCTCTAACTTCACACGCCATTCATTGAAAGAGACTATTTCATTTTGCACCATGCTGGGTTAAGTTCTTCCATTATATTCATTCACTGTGCTGCTTTGAATTGAAGTAGAAAAAATGCCTCCCATGCCCTGTGAATTTTTGACCAAGTTGAGGAAAGCCCTCTAATTAGTGCCTGAATTTGCAATTATTGTGCTCTGCTTAAAAGACCAGTTTAACCTTGGATTCTTGAATGTAGAATTAATGAAAGCTTTTGAGCATATAGCTAACTCCTTGTGTGTGGCTTGTCCACTTTGCAAGCCTATCCTCTGTAAATATTTAAATCCAGACTCCCCTGCCCATTGTGTCTTAACCACTGCTTCCCACTGCCAACTGGTGACTATGCAGTGTGCTGAGTAATTTTAGCATAAGCCCAAGCAAAGTGTAATAAAGAAGGGAAATCAGATAAGATGGGAGACAGACTGCCTCAGTATCTTCCTAAGCAAATATAAGGGTAATTTTAAATATCTTATGTTTTGGAATATCCATGTTTCTTCCTTTTGTTTCTTCCTTTCATTGGTACATGTTTTCAAGAGTTGGTTGTAAATGCTCTACTGGCTTTTGGTGAATTAATGATTCACAAAATACCATCAGAGAAACCAAGATTAAAAAAAAATTATTTTATTTGGAAGGTTTGTGTGTATGTGGTTTTTAAAATAAACTCTGAATTTTTAATAGCTTTAGATTTACATGCAAGTTACAAAGGTAATACAGAAGGTTCCCATATGCCCCATACTTAGTTACCCTATTATTAACATCTTACGTTAGTATGGTACATTTTTCACAGTTAATGAACCAATATTTTTGGTTTATTATTAACTAAAGTCCATATTTTATTCAGATTTCTCAGTTTTTACCTATTTTTTTTTTTTTTTCTCCTAGGATCCCGTCCAAGATACCGCATCACATTTAGTTATCATGTCTTCTTAGGCTTAAACTGTGGTAGTTACTCAGACTTTCCATGTTTTTGATGACCTTGAGTCAGTTTTGAGGAGTACTGGTAGATATTTTGTAGAATGTCCTTCAATGGGGTTTTGTCTGATTTTTTTTTTTCTTGATTAGATTAAAGTTATGGGTTCTCGGGAGGAAGACTGCAGAGGATTCTCATCATATCATATCAAGAATACATGCTGTCAGCATGACATTTTACTTATGATATTACGCTTGATCACCTGGCTGAAATAAGTTTCTCCACTGTAAAGTTACTCCTCTCCTTTTCCATACTGTACTCTTTGGAAGGAAGTCCAAACTTCCTTCTATGTCAGCCAACACTTGGAGTGAGGTGGGGAGGGTATGTCCCACCACTTTGAGAGGGAGTGTCTGCATTAATTATTTGGAATTCTTCTGCGTAGGAGATTTGCCTATTCTTCCTTATTTATTTATTTAATCATTTATTTATGTCAGTATGGATTCATGGATATTTACTTTACATGTTGGGCTATAACCTAACACTATGTTATTTATTTTGTTGCTCAAGTTGTTCCAGCTTTGGCCATTGAGGGCACTTTCAGTTGGCTCTTGTGTCCCTTTGGCATATGCCTATCATTTTGTTTTTTGAGCATTTCCTTACTTTCTGGCATTATGGTATACTCCAGGCTCCTCTTGTATATTCCCTGCTCTAGCTCTAGAATCAGCCATTTCTCCAAGGAGTCCTGGTTCCTCATATTGGAAAATGGTATTAGAAACTAAGACCTGGGCACTAGATGTGCTCATTTCCACTGGGATGTCTTTGCTTTAAGGTCCACTCAGCAAACAGAACTTGGAAATACATATATGTTTACTAACCTGTGTGTATATACACGTCAATAACCATTTCTATATTTGTTCATCTGTATCTATATTAAGCTAAACACAAGTTCATTCTGATGTCTCCAACTCTAATCCAGTATCACATGATTCATTCTAACCTCTTCTCCTTGCTTATCTGTAACCTCCCACTCTAACCATGAGAAACCTAGTGCCTACTATCCACCATCCATTAACCTAAATGTTCGGTTCCTGTATACATGTAAGGTGGTTTCATAACCCCGACCCCCATGAGAAACAACTTTATCAACTATAGTACTATGCCTATGTGCAGTTCCTTTTATCTTTAACCTCATAGTCTCCACTCATTTCCAAAGTTACTTAGATATGCACCTATTTTCTCCCACCCACTTCCACACAGTTGTCATACCTTTGTTATGTAGATTATTTTTTCTAGGTCTAAGTTCCATCTTGGGAACTAGGACTTTTTCCTTTTACCTTCCTTTTACCTTTCCTTTTACCTTTCCTTTACCTGTGAAGATCTCCAATAGCTCTGTGGATAACCTGATATTATCACCATAAAATTGAATACAGAAATGGTACAAGGAAGTGAGAGAGACATAAATTGAGAAACATTAAAGAAAGAATGATTGACTAATAAGCCTTGCATGCCTCTAAGTAGCTGTCATCTGGCAAGTCACCTGCTGGCCTTGGTTTTCTTATCTATACAATTGGGTCCAAATTCTGTGGATTGTGATGAGAATTGAATTGGATAAAGAACGTGAAAGTGTAAATGCTGTAATAGACTTTCAAGTACAATTATTAAATGAAAAAAAAATAAATTCAAAACTTCTGGCAAAGAAGGGTCAGGTCAGGGATGTGAAGTTATGACTTTCATAGAAGTGGCTTATTTATGGTAGCTCTCCAAAGTTTAAACAAATGGATAGCTTAACGCAATTGATTTCAGTAACCAGGGTATTTTCTTTTCCTCAGTGGCTACATATGCATATGCACACATATGTGATTCTAGATATGTGTGTCTGTATAAATATATCACTATTTATATTTCCAAGGAACCTAAGGGATCTCTTGAGGGTCTTGGTCTTGTTAGATTCCTCGTTAGTCTCTCTAAGTAACGCTTGGAAAGACATCATGAGTTAGAGTTTTAAGAATTTAAATATTGTCCAAAGCCATTTGGAATTTTTTGGTTACTTGGCTTCTCCTCTTACATACCTATAACTAATTTCTTTTTCCCCACTTGATGACAACCTAGACCTGTTTACAATGTGCCTGGTGTTTTAATTCTCTAGGCCACATGTAACTAAAAACCGTAATGGTACTCAAAGTCAGAGAGGTTGGATATACATTCTGGGTATGACACTATTGTATCGGAAGGATATATGAACTTGAAGAATTGATTTCCTATATTGGAATAGCCAAGTCTCGCAACACTGGCAGTAGGGCCAATGAAGAGGAGGGAAGTGGGCAGGGCCTCTCCTTAAAGCCACATGTGTAGACTGCATATTTCTATGGGTGTCATTCCTATATATTTCAATGTGAATGGAACCCCCAGATCAGGGCAATGTGGTTTCCCTGAAGATCGGACCTGTTTCATTGTTGGAGGGGAGGTGGAGGGGAGAAAACACATTTAAGAAACACACACAAAAACACTCACCAAAAAAAACCTTTGACTACTATGCTTCCTATGGTTTGATTCTTGATGCTTCTGTAGTGTATTTCACACTACTTCATCTAATATTTTTATCCTCATTCTCTCTTGTTTTTTAAACATTATCTTAACAAAGGACTTGTGAACATTTTTAAAAGGTGCTACTTCTGGAAAATGTGCTACTGCCCACTCTTAGGGTACTTCTGACTTATTATCTAAGCCTGAGTCTCCTCATCTATAAACTGAACTAGAAAGGGTGAAACAAGATAATATATAACACATTTTGTGAAGAGTGACTCATTCTGCTTTGATGGCCTATGTTGACCCTACTTTCCATCCAGTGATACCCTTAAGCTTCACAAATAAAACAGTAAGGCCACAAATACTTCTTACCTACCTCTCTCTTGGTTCCTTTCATGAGCTTGCCTTCTCTCTGTGCAGTGTTTCATTGTAAATACCTGTGGTACTTTGATAACTACATTAAAATGAAGGCAATGTTTGTAGCAATTTATTTATACAGCTTTTTACTTTCAGCTCAGCTGAATCCATAAATAAAAATGTCTTTTCCTTCAAGCAGTTGACTCTAAAAACACTTGTATTTAAGAAAACCTGCAAAAGAATATGCTATCCTTATGATTTATTAAAAGAAGATAAATGAGGAGTTAGCAAAATACCTTTCAGCCTACTATCATGAACTAGAGGGAAAATATGTCAACTGGTATATATGTTAAGAAATGCTAGAGAATTATAGTTTTATTGCTCAAGGTCTATTTCAGACAAATGGGTGGAGACAAATATTCCTTGTACTTTGTGATTTATTTTACAAGTAAAGCTCTATCTGTGCAGCACAGCTTAAAGTTAGGATTTGAATCTGATTGTCAGCTGTAGCCAAGCCAAGCAATTCAAACTGTGAAGTGAAACTTGGAGTTGAAATCTCCATCTTGTGTTAAGATAGAAGGCTTCTATATTGAGACTTTCCTATTGAAAATAAAGGAAACACTTTGCTTTAGCTATTTTGATCCCAGGTTTCCTGGAGTAGACCATGTCAATTTCAAATATTCCCTCCCATTCTATTGTATGTATATTCTTCTTGGTTAGGATGTATATCCCTGTTTGTTGTTCAGCAAATGTAATTACCATTTACGTTGAAATCTAAATATTTCTACAATTTAGTTCCCTTTGAGAACCCATCCTTTTAGCAAGATTTGTTGTTTTTTTAGTTTTAAAATAATGGCTCCTTTAGATAACCATCTTTGATGGGAAATAGCATGGAATAGTGCAAGGTTTCCTAAACTGAGCTCCCCAGGATCCTGTTTCCCAAAATGTTAATGAAAGTTTTATAGAGAATGGATTATGTGACCAGATACATCTAAGAAATATTGAGTTGAACACAATTAAAGAGTTTTTCGTTTCTGCAGCAATTTCCAGAATTGTTGACATGCACTCACACATTATGACTCTCCAAGAGGGAAATATAATTTCATTGGTTCCTGAATTTCTATGTGGAACTTCCTTTTTTTAATCCCACAAAAAGTCTGTTTTTCCAGTTATCTATTGTGGTATAACACACAAACCCCTGATTTAAAACAAGTTCTGACTATCTCTCACAGTTGGGGCTTGACTGGGTTCGGTTGGGTGCTTCTTGCTTGGGGTCTCTTGTACAGTTGCAGTCAGTCAGAGGCTGGAGTTATCTGAAGATGCAACTAGCCTGGACATTTGTACGATTGGCAGTTGATAGTGGCTGCTGTCTGAGAGCTCAGCTGTGACTGTCAACAAGAGCACTTACCATGTCCTTGCTGCATGCCTTTGGTTTCTCACAGGGATTCTGTGAGGGAGCATTCTCAGAGTGAGCATCTAAAGAGTGAGCATTCCAGGAGACCCAGGGGAAGCTCCCAGGCTTCTAATATTCCAGGCTCAGAAGTCCCAGAATATCACTTCTGCCATAGTTTCTTTGTTAAGCAAGGCCAGATTCAAGGAGAGGGGAATTAGACTCCACATCTTGATGGAGACTCATGAGCATAGAAGGAAGGAAGGACTGAATGGTGGCCTTCTTTGCAGATTACCAGACTTTTAACATCTTGTGGGACGCTGACATTCTGTGGAACAGTTCAGGTGGTGGTGAATCAAAGTGTGTGGGGGGAGGGGGTAGAGGGAAGTCCACCCATCAGAGAGAAGTATTCTGTCACTGACGTTTAGAATTGCTGGGGTATCATAATAATAAAATACATACCAAGTTTTAAATGATTTTATTATTGTTTTAAAATTCTCTACAGATAGGGTTGCTAGGAAAAATACAGGATGCCAGTTAAATTTGAACTTTAGATAAACAACAAATAAATTTTACTGAAGATATGTCCCAAACATTGCATGGGACATACTTATACAAAAAAAAAAAAAAAAAAAAAGGTTATGTGTATCTGAAATTCAAATTTAACTGGTGTCCTGTATTTTTATTTGCTAAATCTAGCAGCGCTATGTACAGATAAGGTAATCCTTTACTGCCAGTGTTATTGTTGGACTCTTCCTCCTTCTCCCCGCAATCCCCCAATATTGCTACACCATTGAGTTTGGAAAAACTTGATGTAATGAAAAGTCGCGTTTTAGAATCAGGGCGATCTGATTTCAGATCCTGGCTCTGCCACGTACCAGCCTTGTAATTGTAAGTTATTGAACCTTAGTGAGACTTAGTTTCATCCCCTCTTGGGACTAGTCATAATTACCTGGCAGGATTGCTAGGCGCTTCGGTGAGATGATACATGTAATGCACATAAGTCTGTGATTGGGGCATAACAGGCATGGAGCCCAAGGTAGGCCCGACTCCTGTTCCCTCAGATAAAGCAGAAGCAAGAGGGAAATCCCCTGTAACTTTGTAGATGTTGTTTATTTGCCGAAGAATGTCAACAGGCAGGAATCTAACTGAGGTTTTTGTTTGTTTGTTTTAGTTTTTACAAAAGAATGGGGTAGTAAATGAGATGTCATCTTAGGAGTTGCAAGTTTGATTCATGATGGAGAAGAAAAAAGGTTTTTGATTGATGACAACTGTGCTGTGAGCAACGTGACCAGCCCATGAGGTCTATTATGTAATTCTGAATTACCTACTCAATGACATTTTGATTTTTATTTCATTGGCTTGCACATCCACACTTTTATGTAAATTGTTACCTAAAAGCTGGTATAGTATAATTGACTGTAGGAGTAAATGTCATGATTGTTATTCTGATTAACCCCACCAAGAAAAATTTGAGGGCAAGTGAAATCTGAATTAATGCCGTGAAAGCACAGTTTCCTTGGATGAATGTTGAACATGCAGGGAAATATGTAGTGAACATATCTCTGCCAAACAGTGGAATTCTCTCTGAAGTAGATGTGCTTAGCTCTGTTTTTACAGCTAGGAAAATTGAGGCTCAAATTGGCCTCAAGACTTATTCACAATCACAAAGCTAATAGAGGTAAATATGCCGCTGCCCACCCACCCGTTGTTACAACCTTCAAGTAGGTCGCCAGTGGCATCCTTGTCATGGAATGCAATGGACACTTCTCAGTACTGATATTAGTTGCCCTTTTAGCAGCACTCCACAGTGTTAACCATGACTCGCCTATTTGAAAGGCCCTGTTCTGGTCTCAACAATATTAATATCCTAGATTCCTCCTTCTCCAGCCTTTCCTTTATTTTCCTGGAGGCTTGTCCTCCTTGATTAGATAATTATGGTCTGCGATTCCTCAAGACCAGGCCTGGACCCCTTCCCTTCCATTTTCTTCCCCCTTTATTTCAATCACATGCACAACTTCAATTAGCACCTATCACAGTTCTCCTGGTGTCACACATCTTTCCACTGCCCACATTAGAAGTGCATGTTTATTTTTATTGGTGTCATTTTTTCATTAGCTTCATGGCTGCTTTTACTCGCCATGAGATCCTTAGTGCCTTGTACCTAGTAAGCATATAATACAGACTTGAGAATTGAAGGAGTAAATAAATGAATGAACACAGATAGTATGACCTCAAACCTCTTTTTTCCACTCCCTATTCTCCTCCCAAATGACTTTCAGGATCAAAAAAATCCAAAAACTTCACTTTGCACACAAGAGGACTAAGATTCAGAGAGGTTAAGGAATTTCTCCAAAGTCACATAGCACTCAGAAGCTGGGTCAGGAACTCTGCTCTCTCAAAGGCTGGGGCTCCCAGTCTCTCTATAGATTTGATCCCAGCTTACCTGCAAGGCTGAACATGCTCACAAGAAGGCTGGTTTTCTTTTGCTGGTAATGGAAAGAAGGTCTTGGGGAACTGGATCAGCGTTATGTTGGTTCTACAATTCATCGCTGCCTTTTAGATCTGGCCAGAATCTGAGGTATGCATCTGTATCAATTTCTCTGTACTTTTCTCTTTTTCTCTCTGTCCTCTACAATGACTCAGCATTTTTCATCACTTCTTTTTTTTCCCTTTTCAGCGTATCTAAGAAAAATAGCCCTTTAACAAGAAAATATTTCAGTTTACTGAAATTTAATAGAATTTTTAGAGATGTTGATATGCCTAAGATTTGAAGTTTTATGTAGAAATGCCAAAAATATTAGTTAAATCCTATAAAGCTAAAAGCTTTTTCTAAAATTCCACAAAAGGAGTCCTCTGTTTCCATGCAAGAGTCCACACACATATGCTGTGGCTGGTGGTGTGGTGAGTGGTACCTTTTTTATTGACTGACAGAATAAATAGAGTATAAAGCCAAAACAGCCCACAGCAGATGACTAAATGCATGTTAAACTTAGCTAAGAGTAAAGGCACTTGTCATTTTAAAACTTTCCTTTGCTTCCTCTTTTTTTCCTGGTGGTGGTGGGGATGTGGTAGGGTAGTGTGGATCGCCAAAGCAAGCAAGAGGGAAAGGAAAAACATGAGAGATGTCAGGGGAAAAATCAAACAATATTTCCATTCTGTTACAAAGTTATAGAATTCCTGACTGATGGAGCTGAGAAAACTCTTAGAAACTCTCATCTTCCTCCCTCGTTTTATAGATTAAAAATTACAAAGTCCAGAGAGTTTATATGACTTATCCAGGATCACACAGTAATTTAATGGAAGAGTTGAGAATTGAGGTCTTTGATGTCAGTTCATTCTTTAAGGCTCAGCTCATTCGTTACCTTCTCTGTGATGCCTTCTATCAGCCCCCCAGGTATGGTCATGTGCCCCACCCCCAATATTACCATTGCACTCGATATTCTCTGTGCACCCTGCGGTGCTGTTTGAGTCTTTCTATCTATCTGTCTGCCTCTCCCTCAGTTTTTGAGCTCCACGGGCTCCAGGATTCTGCTGTTCATGCACTGAGGAGTATGGAGGGAAGAGGATGATTGGCATGTTCTCTCCTCTGATGGGATTTACTTCTCTTTTTCTTAATACAGGTCTCTTTGCCCATCACTATGTATGAATTTCCCAGGTGGCTCTTTTGTTGTCCCTCAGTAGTTTCATTTTTGCTGATTTCTAAGACCCAATCTGCTTCAATGGCAAGTGCTTTGCTGTCAGACCTGAGATCCTTTCTGCATCTGTACTAATGAGCTGGTTGATCCAAGGCAGGCTTATTTAGTCTTTTTGAAGATTTGTTTTCTCTTTTCTGTGAAATGGGTGTATAAGATCTTCATTCAGACTATATGAGATAAGGTAGAAGAAAGAAAATCCCTAATAGTTGCCTGGTCTACCTTTTGTCATTTTTCTATTGGCTCCCTATAGGACTGGGCTGAACTGGTGAGGCAGCAGAGTGGACCACGTGCTTCCTTAAAGACTTGATGAGTGATTTCAGCTGTTGCCGCATTGTTATGATTGTCGCTGTTTTGCTTCTGATCCTTAAGATTTTTTAAATATTTTGCTCATTTTATGTTATCTAGAATTTCCTGTTGATAAGATGGATTACATTGATTGATGTTTGAATATTGAACCAACCCTACATACCTGGAATAAATCCCATTTGGTTGTGGTGTAGAATTCTTTTTATGCATTTTTTGATTCATTTGCTAATTTTTGTAAGGAAGTTTACATCTATGTTCATGATAGTAATCATTTAGATATTAGTCATTAGTTTTCTTTTCTTGTAATACCTTTATCTGGTTTTGGTAATAGGATAATGCTGGCCTCATAGAATGAATTAGGAAGTATTTCCTCTGCTTCTATTTTTTGTAAGAGATTGCAGAGAATTGGTATAATTTCTTTCTTAAGTGTTTGGTAGAATTTACCAGTAAAACCATCTAGGCCTGATGCTTTCTCTTTTGGAAGATTATTAATTATTGATGCAATTTTTTAAAATTACATATAGAGCTATTCAGCTTATCTGTTTATCCTTATGTGAGTTTAGTGATTTGTATCTTTCAAGAATTGGTCTGTTTCATCTAAATTATCAAATTTATAGGCCTAGAGTTGTTCATAGTATTCCTTTATTACTGTTTTAATGTCTATGGGATCAGTAGTGATGATACTTTGATTTCTGAGATTGGTAATTTGTGTCCTCTCTCTTTTATTTTTGGTTAGCCTGGCTAGAAATGAGTTTAGGTGATGTTTCCCTGTAGGCTTTTAGAGCCATCTTAACCAGAAGACTTGTTAGGCCGTTTGTATATGTTGTTCATTCAGTCCTCACAGCAGCTTTATGGGTCAGGTATTCCTATTAATATTTTACAGATGAGGTAACAGAGGGCTAAAATCCTTTTTTGTGAAAAGAGGGAACAATATTAAAGTTTTATAGGTACTCTTCTGTGCCTTAAAGTAGTTCTTGATTGCTTTCCTACCTCATCCCCTCTTCTCATAGGAATGGAAACCTATGCTGCATTAACTGTACAATCTTAGAGAAGGGGATCATTTGATAGAAACAAAACAAAATTGCTCAATGTTGGCAGAGTGTTGCCTTTCAGTTCCACTGAAATTAAAATGGCAGTGGTGACCCTAGTTTTATTATTCTTAAGTAATTTTTAATTAAGGGTTGATTCCATGCACAGCTGGTTGCATCATACAAACATGCTCTGTGCTCTCATTTGGTGCTACTTCCCAGGGAGAGCAAGCCAGAGATTTCCTTGTTCAGCAGTACCACTGCAGTGGGGTAAAAGACATCTTGGTTCTTGGTTTTACTTCCTCGGCTAAATTACATGTACAGCACCCTACTGACAGGGCATTTTGCTGTCACTTGCTAAATAGAGAAGCACAGGTAAGTATGTGAACCTTGTTTGACATTTATAAGCAACCTGGGCAATTCCAAGAAATGCGCTAGATAGTAAAGACACTTCCATAAAAAGTGGCTGACTGATGGTTTAGCCAAAATACAATACCTGGTAGTTTATGGCAATTTTTTCTAACAGGAGTAGATATTGAATTTATTTCAAAAGTGCCTCAAGAGTCCTCCTTATGCTACCAAAGCATTATCACATTTTTGCAAAGCACACACTAGAAGAGAAGATACTTCAGGCCATAAAATAAGGACATTGTGTGCATGTGTGTGTGTGTGTGCATGCTGAAGGGAGGAGTGCTATTGACTTCATGTAGACAGATTGATAGACTGCATTTTATTACTTTGTGGAGATTGCAAAATCATTCCCAATGCAGAATTTGTTAATGAAAAGAAAAAGGGAGTGATTTAAAGAAATTTATTTGATTTCAATAAGCAACTTGTGGGTAATTCCCTCTACAATATTTTAAACAAATATGCCAGTAAAGGCTTGCATCCCATTCTCTGCACAACTTCTCTCATTCCTCTTTCCAAATTAAGTTATAGAATAGCAAAACCCAATCACCTACTTTAAAATTCTCTCAGGCATTTTAACTACAAAGTAAGAACATTTTTGCTTGCTACTTCAATGGGCTGCTGGCATAATGTGAGAGAAGAGGGTGTGTTCTTTTCAATAAACACTTAAGAGAATCAGGATATGTTTTAATACTGTTTCTGCTGCAAATTAACTGTGCAACCTCTGCAAATAATGTGCCCTCTTGATGTCTAAGTTCTTATTTTTTAAGTGGAGATTAAAATACCTGTCAAATTTATATCAAAGTGTCGAAATGGTGATGAAATGAGATAGTATACTTGAAAATATAGTCTTTTCTGAATCTGCAAGCCTCTCTGGCCCATTTTGCATTGATGCGGCATATTTTGCAAATATGAATTTTGTTTCTAAAACTTTTGGAAATCCTATGTGGATAGCTGTGGACAAATTGTTGACACAGCATTAAGTTCTATGAATACTATGCCTTGCCTTCATCTGTTGAGATTCCTACGTTTTAGCACATAGAACTGAGAAATAAGAATATGCTAATATGTGTGTTTGTTCATATATATATATATATATATATATATATATATATGTATATACAAAATCTTGGCAGAGGTGAGGTATGATTCAGTGTCTCCTTCCAAACACTCCAAGCCCCAAACACAGCGCTTTAATAAAGATAGCTTAACTTGAAGAGACAATGAAGAGCAAATAATACCTTAGAATATCATGGATTTCTTTCCTGTAGGAATATATTGCTTCTTGGCCCACTCATGGTTATTTGAAGACATTTCAAGTTCTTTTTACTTGGGGCAATGTAATTACTGATGATAAGAACACACAATGGTCTTACTTGTCAGGTTAAAACACTTTTCATTATATGGACATATGATTTAGCACAGTGAATATTTGAAAACTTTGAACAATACTGTGTTTTCTAAATGTATTTTCTGCCTTCGAAACTGTCAAGGACAGGGTGACCTAATACTTTATTCTTTTAAATTTATATATTATTCACATACCATCAAATTTACCCTTTTAAAGTGTACATTTCAGTGGTTTTCAGTGTATTTACCTACTTGTGCAACCATCAACACTATCTAATTTGTTTTCATCATCCCCAAAGAAACCCCATACCCATTAGCAGTCACTCTCATTACCCCTGCCCCTAGTCCTTAGCAACCGCTAATCTATTTTCTATCTGTATGGATTTGCCTATTCTGAAACTTTCATGTAAGTGAAATTGTACAATATGTGCCCTTTTGTGTCTGGGTTCTTTCATAATGTTTAACTTAGCGTAACTTAGCATAATGCTTTCCAGGTTTCATTCACATTGTAGCATATATCATGACATCATTCCTTCTTATGGCTGAATAACATTCCATTGTATGGATATACCACATTTTATTTATCTTTTCACCAGTTGATGGACATTTGGGTTGTTTCCACTTTTTGGCTGTTATGAACAATGCTCCTATGAAAACTTATGTACAAGTTTTTGTGTGAAAATTTTTTAAATTAATAGATTTTATTTTTAGAGTAGTTCTTGGTTTACAGAAAAATTGAGCTGAAAGTATAGAGAATTTCTATATATTCCCTCTCCCCCACCACTCACCACCACTCAGTGTTTTCATTATTATTAACATCTTGCATTGGTGTGGTACAGTGGTTACAATTGATGAACCAATATTGATACCTTATTATTAACCGTAGTCCATACTTTACATTAGGGTTCACTCTTTTTGTTGTACTTTCTGTGAGTTTTGCTAAATATATAATGTCGTGTATCTACCTGTACAGTATCATACAGAATAATAGTTTTACTACCCTAAAAATCCCCTGTGCTCCATCTCCCTCCCTCCCTCTCTTCTCCCTCCCTCTCTCCTTCCCTTCCCCTGATCATTTTCCATGGTTTAGCCTTTTTCTAGAATGTCATATAATTGGAATCATATAGTCTCTAGCATTTTCAGACTGGCTTCTTATACTTAGAAATGTTCATTTATGGTTCCTCCATGTCTTTTCATGGTTTGATAGTTCATTTACTTTTATTACTGAGTAATATTTTCTAGTATAAATGTACCACAGTTTGTTTATCCATTCACCTATTGAAGGACATATTGGTTACTTTTAATTTTGGCAATTATGAATAAAGCTGCTATAAACATTCATGTGCAAGTTTTTGTGTGGACATAAGTTTTCAATGCATTTAAGTAAATACCTTGGAGTGTGATTGCTGGATCATATGGTAAGATTAGGTTTAGCTTTGTAAGAAACTGTCAAATCCTCTTCCACAGTAGCTGCACCATTTTGTATTCCTGCCAGCAAAGAATGAGAGTTCTTTTTGCTCTGTATCCTCACTAGCATCTGTTGTTATCTGTGTTTTGGATTTTAGCCATTCTAACAGGTGTGGGGTAGAATCTCACTAATGTTTTAGTTTGTAATTCCCTAATGCCATGTGATGTTGAGCATCGTTTTGTATGCTTATTTGCCTCCATTAAATCTTCTTTGGTGAGATATCTGTTCAGATCTTTTGCCCAGTTTTTAATTGGATCCTTTGTTTTCTTATTGTTGAGTTTTAATTGCACATATGCTTTTAATTTCCTGGGTACATACCTAGGAATGGAATCCTGGGTCATATAGTAACTCTATGTTTAACTTTTTGAGGAACTGTCAAACTGTTTTTCAATGCAACTGCACTACTTTACATTGCCACTAGCAATGTGTAAGGATTCCAGTTTCTCCACATCATTGACAACACTTGTTATTTTCAGTCCTTTTTATTATATGCATCTTAGTGGGTGTGAAGTAGTATCTCATTGTGGTTTTGGTTTGCATATAATCAGATCATAGTTTTCTTTAAAAAAAAAAAATCCGTTCCACCAAGCTGTGCCTTTTAATTGCAGTTTGTATTCCATTTACATTTAATGTAATAAGGTAAGATTTATGTTTTCCATTTTGATATTTGTTTTCTATATGGCCTTTTTAATTCTACATTTCCTCTTTTAGTTCCTTCTTTGGTGTTAGATTTTTCTAGTGTACCATTTTAATTCTTTTGTCTTTTCTTTTATTATATTCATTATTTTCTTAGTTGTTGCCCTAGAAATTACAATTAATGTATTAATTTACAACAATTTAGTCAGATTAATACAAACTTAATTTCATTAGTATAAAAACCTTTGCTCGTATATAGTTCCACTTTCCTCATCATTCTTGGTGCTATTGTTGTCATACAAATTACATCTTTTTACATTTTATGCCCATCTACACAGATTTAGAATTATTGCTTTAAGGGGTTTTCTTTTCACCAGATAGGAGAAAAAAAGTATTACACACAAGACATACATTTATAGCATCTTTTATATTTATCTATGTAGTTAGCTTTACTGGTCTTTTTATTTTTTCACGTGGATTCAAGTTACTGTCTAGTGTTCTTTCATTTCATTTTGAAGGACTCCCTTTAGTATTTATTGTAGAGTATATCTGCTAATGACTAGTTCTCTCCATTTTTGTTTATCTGGAAATGTTTTAATTTCTCTCTAATTTCTGAAGAGTACTTTTGCTGGATATAGAGTTCTTGGTTCTATGAAATTGCTAGTTCAGGTCTTGGTTGACAGTCTTTTTCTTTCAGCACTTTGAATATATCATCTCACTGCCTTATGGCCTCTGTGATTCTCTGATGAGAAATCAGTTATTAATCTTACTGAGGATCCCTTTTATGTGATGAGTTACTTTTCCATTACTACTTTCAAGATTTTCTTTTTGTCTTCAGATTTGATAGTTTGATTATGATGTATTGAAAAGTTATTTGCACTGGGTGAGCTCTCAGGTTAAATGAAAGCAAATCCTGTGAGAGTGGCTTTCCAGGAAATGGACAGACAGGTCAAATGATGACAGTTCTCTTGGTTTTGGAGTAGCTCCAACCCTGTTATACTACTTCCAGTGGCTGTTAGAATGTTGGTTTTCAAGGCTGGCATGGTGACGTAGTGCTTAGTTAACATGCTCTGCTTTGGCAGCCCAGGGTTTGCAGGTTCGGATCCTGGGCACAGACCTACACACCACTCAACAAGCCATGCTGTGGTGGCATCCAGTATACAAAATACAGGAAGATGGGCACAGATGTTAGCTCAGGACTAATCTTCCTCAGCAAAAAGAGGATGATTGGCAACAGATGTTAGCTCAGGGCCAATCTTCCTCACCAAAAAAAAAAAAGAATGTTGGTTTTTACTGTGATTGTGAGACTCTTGGTTTTCAAGGCTACTGCAGAGTTGGGAGAGGGTGACAGAAATAGAACAAGTTAAAATGCTACAAGCTGTCTGTTCTTACTGGGATTCTGCCATTTTTCTTGAATATATCTTCCACAGATTGTTGCAAGTCTTTGGTTAATCTTCAGAGTTGTGAAAAAGGTGACTTTGTACAATTTTTTCTAGTATTCTCATTGCTTTTATGGAGGAGAGGGTTTTCTGAAGACCTAACTTCTCCATTCCCCCTTGATACCACCTCCTGATGCTTTAAAGATAATATACATTTCCTCTTGAAGCTTTTTAAGATGGAATATCATCTGAGCAAAGGAATGTGTATTATTCAGGATTATGTAATAGGTCAGTTTCCCAAGAACCAGAGCCTGAGATGAGAATTACTGTGCAAGTAATTTATTAAGGAAAGGTTCCAGGGAGAAACCACTAAAGGATTGGGCAAAGCAGGTCAGACAAAGGGAAGAAACCCAAGAAAGAATGTGATTTTAGACCAAGTCCTAGCCTTAGCCTTATCCTGCACAGGATCTCTGGAGTATCAGTCATGTCTCATTGTTTGTATCTCCTTGAGACAGAAGAGGTCGCTGTTATGGGCTGAATTGTGTCACCCTAAAAATACATATGTTGAAGTTCTTACCTCTCAGTACCTCAAAATGTGACTATCTTTGGAGATAGTGTCTTTAAAGAGGTAATTATGTTAAAATGAGGTCAATAGGTGGGTCCTAATCCAATATGGCTGGTATCCTTATAGGAAGAGATTAGGACACAGACACACACAGAGGGAAGATCGTGTAAAGACATAGGGAGGAGACCAGCCAAGGAGATCTGCCTCAGAAGAACCAACCCTGCCAACACCTGGATTTTGCATTTCTAGTCTCCGGAATTGTGAGAAAATAAATTTCTGTTGTTGAAGCCATCAGGTGTGTGGTACTTGGTTATGGCAGCCCTAGCAAGCTGATACAGTAATTTTCATACTCCTACGCCTGTTGCACATTTGCCATTTTGCTATGGGGGACATTAGTTTCCAGACACTTGCAATTCTTTGTGATTGTGACAAAATAGCTTTATAGTCAGAGGGCAGTCCTTCAAAAGAAAGTTGCAAGAGTTGCCTTTAGAATCAAGAGTACACAGAAGCTGAGAGAGGGAATCACAGCACTGATGACTGGAATCTGAGGGAACCCAAGCAAAGCATGGGCAGTGTCCACCACAGGGTTTTGGTTGCAAACAAGAAAAATCAATTCTTAGTGGTTTAAGCAGAAAATAAGTATATTAAATTATATTGATTAGGTCACAGTTTCTGGGAAGCTAGAGAAGTAGGTGCCAGGATCACATAGCAAGAACCAGTGAGCCATATCACCAGTTCAGTACTGGTCAAGCAGAGAAACCATGGCAGACACTTTTAATACTAGACATTAGGCACCAGCATAGAACATCTGTTTGCTGTCTCTACAAACTGGGAGTATTTTAAGCCAGAAGGAATTTGAGGCAAAGCCTCCTTCTTTGTGCTCCAACTTCTAACTCAGTGTTTGATAGGCATGCTCTTGGTTATAATCACCTTTGAGGAAGGCTGTGTAAGTTAGACTTTTTTACGGAAAGGTAACCTCTGTTTTACACCAGGATTGACAAAGTGAGGAGTTTTCCCAAATGAGCAAGGGTCTTCAAAGCTTCTGGGCATCCAAAAGTTATGATAAATGTCTACTAGAGAAGGTTTTTGTAGAAAAAGAATTCTTATTCATCAGAATTCAAAGGAAAGATTGACAAGGCAACAGAGATGATTGTTGATTTATGATGGATTATAATTGTTGGCCAAGGACCAGTAAGTTGTAGATGAAGGAGGTCCTCTGCTGTGCTCTTTGCTATCGCTGTTCTAAAGTACTGCAGTTTCCTTAGGCGACCATGCTCCTTTTCATACAGTTTTTTTGGCCATGCTGTTTTATTTTCCTGAAAATTCTTTCAGCTTTGCCTCTCCTCCCATCTTTCCCTGGATAAAAGCTTCTAATCCTTCAGGCAATTCTTTGCATATCTTCAAAGATAGTTTCTTTTCTGTATTTATTACAGGAAAGCAGATGTCTTTTCCACATGTTTCTCTCTGGTGTTGGGCTGTTTCTTAGTGCCTTGTTGCTACAAATATTCCCACTCCTTTTCCCATGTAGTGACCGTATCTCTTTAGAATAGGAAAACATAGAGAATATAAATATTTGTCTATCTCCAAACGTTAGGAGGTCTTATTGACTTTGCGATTCCTGCCAATTTCAGGGTAGCAGGCTATTCTCCAATCCACCTATGCTCAATTCGTCATTTCAAAATCTCCTCCTAGATTGGCCCCTGTCATTCCCCATCACCATTAACAACTATGTCTCATATCAGGCAGAAGAGACATTGTCAGAAGAAAAGGAGAAATGAGTCCCTGATCCAATATTCAACTCCAATTTAAGAGAATTTTCTCCTTGAAAGTATTGTGAGATCTTGACACTTCCTATACACAGGGAAAAGATCTAGGGGAATCTGTTGCTCTTGACATTTTGACGTTAGTGGAATCTCCCATGTCTATCAACATAGATAAGATGAATATCACATTTATATAAAAGCTACCTATCAAGGGAAAAGGTAAAGGTAAAAAAAGTTCTAATTTATTTTCTGGTGTCCTTATTTAATCAACAAACATGAAGGATTTTTTTTTTTTTTTTTTTTTGCTATAATGGTGCCTAAACCTCGAGAAGAAAAGGAAAGAAATACTAAAGGATATTTTATTCCACATCCTCATCATGTATGCAGGGATTCCAGTTATAATCTGTGTTTATGGCATACCCTGGTAAGTTAGAATTGCTAATCTAAGTAGATGTCAAAATGGATCAAGTCAGTGATGTATAAATGAGCCCAGTGAATAGAAGTCAGACATCAAAGACACGGAGCTTTTAATTGGTAGAGTACTAAAATGGAGAAGAATGCTGAACAAGTATAGTGGTAACTGGCAAACATGGTATTGTCATCTCAGAGAGATACAGATTGATTTCCAGGGCAGGTGGGCAGTGAGAAGCATAGAAGTGAGAAATCCAGAGAAAGAAGAAATAAAGCCAATTATTTAACTTTCCCTTTAGATCTTTGATTTGATATCAAAACCCTCATAATATGGAATACCACATGTAAGTGTATAGCAGGACACTCAGAGTTCTAAACAAGCCTAGCCTTAAGAATGATCGTATACAGAAAGTTGTTCTCTTGTGTTGGTCAGGATACGTTAAGCTATGCTGCAGTAACAAACAAATCCTAAAATATCTGCAATTTAACATAGTAAAGATAATTTGTCACCCACATTATACTATAGTGTAGATCAGGCAGCTCTCCTCAGTGATGACTCAGGGACCCAGAATGTTTGCATATCGAGGCTATGTCATGTGGAACTTGTCATTCCCAGTGTCACCACTGAAGGAGAAGAGAGGGTGGAGGAACATGAAGCATGTTTAAAATAATTTCCCTCTCTTATAGCTACATGTCATTGACCAGACCTCAGTGAGGAGGCCCCAGCCTAACTGCAACAGTGTCTGGTAGCCTGCCCATGTACCCTGGAAGAAGACATGGAGTCATTATCTCCGCCTCTGTTTTCAAGATTATGAGGAGAAAATGCTGCCTTGGCATGTGGCGCGTGTGTGAAAGTCCCTGGAAAGGGTCCATTGCTAAAATGAGGAAGAACCTTAGTGGTGATGGGAGGCGGAATAAACCGATGGTTGAGCTTTAAAAAATATATTAGCACTGGATGTTCTTAACAGAATTATGAACTATTTGAACTAATAAACATTTGAAACCTCACATAGAGAAGAATACACAGAGAAAAAAGAATAATTTGGGCATACACTATCAGAATTCCCGTATTAACATCTAATGCTTTTTAACCATGGGATTTCTATCTGCTATTGTTACCAACTTTAAACTCTCCAGGCTGAGGTTTTAGCCTCTGTATGAGGATTAAACATAGTCTCTAAGGTCTTTTGCACTTCTGTCATTCAATGATGCTATGGTTTTCTCTTTTTTTTGGACACTTGATGGTAGATTCAATATAAACTCTGTAGCTGACAGAATTTTTAGTTGGGAAGAAAATTGTTGAAGGTAGAAACAAAAGACTGTTTTCTAATCTCATTTGTCTTATTCACCAGTGTTGGATTTTAAAGATTCCATTTGCCATCTGTTATTTCCTTTACTCCAATGATCATATACACATACTTTTTTTTCTTACTGAAATACTAATTTGCTTTCTGGAGTGACTTATTCAGAGATGAAATTCACATTCTGAGGGATCTACAAACCCTGCTCTCTGTAGTTTTTACTGTTTTTTCTTTTCTTAGAATACTGTTAGTCCCTTGGACTTAGAGTTTGTAAAAAAAAAAAAAAAAAGGGGGAGAGGGGATTTTGCATAAATATGAAACAAAGGTATTATTGTGTGAAATGTGCAGGTGAATTTTTACCCAAAGTTTAACCTAATTCTTGGATATGTGTTTACAATGTGAGTATTCTCTGTTTCTATTGTCAGTTCTGTAAACAGGCACATGTGGTTTTGGAATCTGATTCCACATTTTATTACTTCTGTGACCTCTTAAATAAGTTGCTTGCCTCTCTGTGCATTAGTCACCCATCTGTAAGTGGGATCATTGTAGTACCTACCCAATAGGGTAGCTGTAAAGATCAAAGGAGGAAGTGCTTGACAAGTTCTTAGCATAGTGATATCGGTAAGCGAACGTTAGGTATTATTGTGATGATGATTGTTAATACTACCATTTTATTCAATTATCAATTAATTGTACAATGATAGTTTAGTTAATCTTATTATTTATGAAACCCAACAAAAACATCTCCATTTTTATGGAGAATATGCCAAATTCTTCTATTACAGTATCAAATTTAGCCCAAGCTTTCAAGGGCATGGGATGGGGATCCTTTCTTTCCCTGGCTCTACCCAGAGTGAGTATTAAGGAAACATTTGTCATTCTTCTGCCAGATCTAGTTATAATGATATCTCAGTTTAATTGTGTTTTTTGTGGATGATCCTCTGTCTAATCTTGTACCAGGCACATAATAAGTACTTAATAACTATATGCTGGATAAACTAGTGCATTTATGCAAAGAAATTACAAGCCCCCACTTAGAAAGAAGGAACTTGCTTCTGAAATTATTTTCCCAGAGTATACAATCATATTACCCGAACACTCATTATGTAAATTTAGAAATTCAGCATTTTTGTAACTAAAGCTCATCTATCTAAGAGGCAGACCAATCAACTTCCACGTCAAACACTCCAAGAGAAGCCTTATTAAAGAAAAAAAATTTTGAAATGATTGACTTCAGGTAAGTAGAAGAAACCTAGCTTCTGGTAGCCTCCAGTATTCCTTAGCTTGTAGATGACCATCTTTTTGCTGTGTCTCTTCACATCATCTTCCCTGTATGCCTGTCTGTGTCTAAATTTCCCCTTTTTAATAAGGGTACTGTCATATTGGATTAGGGCATACCTTAATGACCTCATTTTAACTTGACTGCCTCTGCAAAGACCCTATTTCAAATAAGGTCACATTCTGAGGTCCAGGAGGTTAGAATTTCAACATATCTTTTTGGAAGGACATTCATCATTAAATCAACATATAAATTTTATGGATGTTTATTGGATTAGAAGTAGTTCAATCTATATGGAAAGAGTTTGAAAAGCATAAAAGATTTTAACACACGCAGGGTATTATCATTATCATTGTTGTTATTAGAAGGGGGAGTCATTTATTTACAAGTGAACCTGAACATTGAATAGATTATATACTACTTTAATTTAAACAAAATGCACTCAGTAAATGATCTTTAGTCTTTAGGCTACTATTAAATCTTTGCCTCAGTTTTTCTGCTGAGGAAAACTTTTGTAATTCTGTTTTCAATAAAGAATAATCAGTCCTGAAAACAGGATTCACTTAGAGTTAATGAAACTTAAATGGAATGAGCTTATTTTGCCACTTACTGTTAAGTTAGGGATGTATCTACATGTGGTGCCCCAGTCCCCACTGTGAATCGTTGTATTACTTTGCCTATCTTCGTAAAAAGATGACTATTCCCACATAAACCTCAGAAATCAGAAAAACTACAACAATGACTATCTTAACCTTACTTTGTTATGATAGTTTCAAAAAGATAGAACCTTGGAAAGCCTCAAAGAGTAGAGTTCTTGATTCTCATGCTGTGACATGGTAAACACAAGTATTAGATCTGCAAGCATGATTTTTCTCTAATCAAATCAAAGTGGGGGAGGGGGAGATGCCTCCCAATGGGAAGGCATTGGTTACAGCTGTTGTTGCAGTGGTGGGTGACTTATAACTTTACAAGAACACTGAAGCTTTTAAAGCAAAAAACAGGAGACATGAAGCCTACTTTTGGCAATCCCAGTGCTGGCTGTATCCCCACAACATGGTGGTCACTTGGGATGAGTGATTAATAGTAATTAATAGTAATATGGCTTAAGATCTCAGAAAATCCCATTAGAAAGCCCCTTATATGCCTGGCTTGAACTAACTCACAGGACAGAGGCCTCACCTCAGATAACTCCTGAATGGCTACCTTGCAGTTAATTTTTCACAACCCTCCTACATCGTGTCAGTTGAGCACTATTTGAAGTGTATGGAACAGGGGCAATGGTCTTCAAGCAGGTCCATGTTGGCCCTCATTTCCGGTCTCCTTGATGCTAGAGCTATTAACAAAATGGCAGCTGTGTAGAATCACGCAATGGTAACGCTGGTGTTGCTTGTACGTTAATACCATCCAAGGGTATATTGAAGCCGTCTTTTCACCTGGCAACTCTGCAGTTCAGTGTCACTCCTACTCCTCTCGTCCCCAAGGATGAGTGTAACTTGGCTCACAGATAGGTAAAAAAGCAACAATCTATTTTCTCCTCCCAACTCTTTTTAGAACCAAAAGTATGATGTCATAGTACTAATTTGGTGGTGTTGCTTTTTAAAGTAAACTCTTTAGAACTGTATTTTGGAAAGGATGGGAAAAGTAATATGTGGGTGGTCCTCGAGTCTCTGTACATGACTTTTTTGTGTATCCTTTCTGCAAGAGCTGAGAGATTTTAATAGATAATAGGGAATTAAATAGAAACATCATCTAATAAGCATGATGTGTGCTGTCACTGTTAATTCAAACATAATGAACAATGACTGAATAATAATGGCTGCATACAGAGGTCTGCCATATGCTCATTCTGGATGATGGTTCCAGGATGCTTCTTTAAATATGGATGCCATGAGCTAGCCAACAGCACTCCAAATAATCAGATTTTCTGCTGCTCTCAGACTGTCATAGAGATTTTTGCTTTTTCCATTAGTTGAATCATAAAAATGAAATCAGATCTTAAAGGGTTTTATAGATGTGTATGCAGTGGCAGAGAAGGAAGCAGTGGGAAGATAAAGAGAGAAGGAAGAGAAGACAAAAGAGGGAAGAGAATGAAACCCTAATGCTATCTTTTCCTAGACAATGAGAAGCATCTTCTGAATTAGAAACAGCCTGTTTACCACTCCATTCCCCTGTAGGAAGGTAAATTAACTTCTGTTTTATATAAAGCTGGCATACTAATGGCACACAGTATATTTAAGTGGACATTTCTCTCTGTATAGCATTCTAATGTCTAGTTAAAATCCAAATTGCAATGTATTCTGATATGTAAGTAAATCCAAATTGATCCTTCTATTATATTGTGTAAAATTAATTGATGTATTTAGTTCATTCATTGACTAGATAATAGTTAGTCTGAATGAACTGATGGCCTGCAGAATTTGTTCTGATTTGCTCCAAAAGACTGGGTGTCTCACCTGGGAGAGGTACAAGGTAAAGCCCTCTTTTGAAGTGGAAAGGAAATTAGATTTGTGTCAGATTGTATAGGTTGGAGAGTCCACTTTATTTCTTATGATCTTGAACAAGCCCCTGAAGCTCTTAGAAACTTACTTTTTTTCACTCGTTGGTATGGTGGGGATAGGGTGAGAATTATATGAGATTAGGTAAGTTAAAGCACTTTGTGAACTATAAGATGCTAGGCCCTGCTACTCAAAGAATGATATGTGGACCAGCATCATCAGTATCACCTGGCGGTAGTAAGAAATGCAGAATCTCAGGCCCAGCTCCAGATCTACTGAATTAGAATCTGCATTTCAACAAGATCCCCCGGTGATTCATATGCACATTAGAATTTGAGAATTACTTTGTTATGTATATATTGTTTGAGTATATTGTAAAAATATTATTCAAAAATAATAAGCTATGAAAAGCCTAACCTATTTGTTGGACATAATCTTATAATCTTTTGAGAGAAGATATTAATGATGAACGAACAAGTCCCCTGCAAAGAAAAAAAATCTGAACTGAAAACAAATAATCAATGTTTTTTAAATCCAGAAACAATGCCCACGTATCTCTCTGAGTCATGTCCTGGGATACATAAACAGAAAGTTCAAACAATCCACCTTTTATTTTAACGTTTCTATGGCATGAACATCATTGATTAGTATAATACTCATGAATGTTCACAATGATCTAAAGGTTTATTATATTACCATTATAATAGTAAAGAAGGAAATGCATTTATAGATTCATAAAAGATTTTCATCCACAAGTATTGAAATATATTCTTTCATTATATTCAATAACTAGAAGATTTAAACCTTAATCCTTGCAAATTCTGGTAATTCATGCCTTTTATTGCATTTTCCTTTTGTTGCAACATCAGCAGCAGCAGCACTATCTTATACTGGTAGAGTATGATTGAAGTGTCATGGAAAATTTCAATTCCAAACAGAAATAGATGCTGACATTTCTATTCTTTTTCCAAACGAGAATTTGTTGATTCAGAGGAAAAGAAAGAGAATGATAGGAAATATTCTTTGATTAAATTTTTTAATCATGAGAAGTTTTGGGAAAATATAATCTGTTTACTTCTTACATCACTTTGATATCAACTCTCTATGGCCTGAAATTCTATATTTTAGCAGCTTTTGGGAGGTACAGTGAATGTTTAGCAACAACACTCAATCTGAAATAAATAAGGTTTGAAAGTGACCTGGTTAACAAAAAAGTAGGAAAGCTTGTTATTTTTAATCACTGACTTAGATAAATAGTTTTTTAAATACAAGACTAAAATTCAAGTATGATTTATACTCTATGTCTATAAAACAAAAAGCGAATTACAGACTTCCCAACCATTAAGTTTATTTCTTTATAGTAGAAAAGACACACACCCAAAACCTTTTGAAATCTGAAATAACTGGTTTAATCAAATCTGCAATATGACTAAAAATTTCTGAGTCTTTCCAGTTTTGAATACCCTACATATGAACTTTCTATACATGAAATAGTTCCCTCCATTTCTCTTTCTTCCTCAAATACTCTGCTGTCCCCAAGGGCCATTAGAAATGCTTTCAGATGCAAGTCATAAAACAGTGACTTCGACAAAAGGACATTTAATTATCTCAAAAAACACAAGAAGTCCAACAGTGGACAGTTTGGTTGGTGCAGTGGCTCAATCATGTCATCAAGGACCCAGGCTCTTTCTAACTCTATTTAGCTATTCTTAGTATGATGGTGATATCTTCTTTAATTAGTCATGAAATGGCTATCCTAGTTATGAGCATCACGTCTTCACAGCAGAAATCTTAAAATGGAAGAACGTAGGAGGTGGCAAAAAGAGCTTACCTCATTATCTCTACTTTTATCAGATAGGAAAATCTTTACCAGAAGCCACCCAATAAACATTTTATCATGTCTCATCATCCCCAGGGTGATCATTGCTACTCTTAGCTGCAAGAGTCATTTCTTTTTTTTTTTTTAATTAATTAATTAATTAATTTATTTATTTTAATTTTTTGTTTATTGCAGTAACATTGGTTTATAACATTGTAAAAATTTCAGGTGTACATCATTGTTCTTCTATTTCTGCATAGGTTACATCATGTTCACCACCAAAATACTAATTACAACCCATCACCACACACATGTACCGAATTATCCCTTTCACCCTCCTCCCTCCCCCCTTCCCCTCTGGTAACCACCAATCCAATCTCTGTCCCTATGTGTTTGTTTATTGTTGTTATTATCTACTACTTAATGAAGGAAATCATTCCTTCATGTGACAATCTATTATGTGACATCCATGATGTCACAAATGGCTGGATTTCATCATTTCTTATGGCTGAGTAGTATTCCATTGTGTATATATACCACATCTTCTTTATCCATTCGTCGCTTGATGGGCACTTAGGTTGCTTCCAAGTCTTGGCTATTGTGAATAACGCTGCAATGAGCACATGGGTGCATGTACCTTTACAAATTGGTGTTTTCAAGTTCTTTGGATAAATACCCAGCAGTGGGATAGCTGAATCATATGGTAGTTCTATCCTTGATTTTTTGAGGAATCTCCATACTGTTTTCCATAGTGGCTGCACCAGTTTGCACTGCCACCAGCAGTGTATGAGAGTTCCCTTCTCTCCACATCCTCTCCAACACATGTTGTTTCCTGTCTTGTTAATTATAGCCATTCTGACGGGCGTAAGAGTCATTTCTATACTCTTAGAAAGTACCTGGCTTTTTCAGTTTCATTAGTGGAAGGCGGGCAAGAGAGAAGGGGTTTGGGAATGGTTGATGTGTGGGTCACTGACAATGTCTGACAATACCCTAGGGAGCAATCAAATTGTCCTACTTCAGAGGGTTCCCATGTATTGTCCACTCGTCAAACTTTAATGAACATATGAATCACTTAGAGATCTTGCTGAAGCACAGATTATGATAAAGTAGGTCTAGGATGGAGCCTGAGAATTTGCATTCCCAACAAGCTCTCAGGTGATGCTCATGCTGCTGGATCATGGACCACACTTTGAGTAGCAAAGTTTTATATCATGTCTGGTCTATCACCTCTTCTCTTTGGTCCCGATGTATTTATATCTATCCAAAATCTGGTCCTTAAATTTCTTTTTTTTTTGTCACTCTCTGTGTACAGTTCACTTTGTTCTTTATCTCTTTTGTTTTCTCACTTGTCACCATAGGCATTTTTAATCAGATAGTGTATGTAGAGTGTTTAGCCCAAACAAATATTTGCTGCAAACCCCTTTAACCTTCCCTTTTCTTTTTCTACCCTTCCTTATTTAATTGATGAAAGATTGTTTGCTTCCCTTCCTTTTTCTCCTTCTTATAAAATTCCATTTATGAAAGCAAAATATAAATACCTAAACTGATAATTGTAAGTTTAGTGGCAATAATATCATCATGTCAAGGAAAATAAAAAGCTCTATGTTGTGATTTAAAGATAAATTGTAACATAGAATGATTTGTTAGCCACCTGTAATGTTGATGGAAATGCTGAGAATATGTTTAATGAATTGTCAGAGAATTCCCTATTCAGACAGACACCTCTTTCTGTAATTAAACTTATTACTTAACTACAGCATTCACTGGAAATAAAGCACTATTTCTCAGGCAATATTATCATTTTCCTGTTTTGATTAATTATAAGTGTACAATAGAATTGTTTACAACTATGTTGCATTGTCAATTTGCAGGATTTCAGTTATATTGAAAGCTAAACAGACTTTTATGGACTCACCTAGAAATCATTTGTACTCGTGATTTTATTAGAAAATACATTTTGACCTCTAATCAATCAGCTTACATATACAATTTTAAGCGTGTTATCTTTTTGTTAATCAAAGACAACTTATCTTCTACAAGTAATACTCTCCAATAGAGTTTTCTGTGATGATAGGAATGTTCCATATATGCACTGTCCAGTGTGGTAGCCATCAGCCATATATGACTACTGAGCACTTGAAACATGGCTAGTCCAACTGAGGAACTGATTTTTAAATTTTATTTAATTTTAATTAATATACTTTTTTAAAAATAATTTTATTTATTGATTTATTTTTTCCCCCAAAGCCCCAGTAGATAGTTGTATGTCATAGCTGCACATCTTTCCAGTTGCTGTATGTGGGACGCGGCCTCAGCATGGCCGGAGAAGCAGTGCATTGGTGCGCGCCCGGGATCTGAACCTGGGCCGCCAGCAGTGTAGCGTGCACACTTAACCGCTAAGCCACGGGGTCGGCCCTTAATTAATATACTTTTAAATTTAACTAGCCATTTGTGACTAGCAGCTACCATATTGAACAGACACCTCTAGAGGCTTGTCTGAAAGGTTGTTGGTTTTGTTGTTTTTTCCCACCATCGTTAATGATTGGTTCTGAAGGTTACCACTTCCTTCTTGTATACAAGTATTGTCTAAGAAATGGAATTTTTTAGAAATGGAATTGTGAAATATAAATGGGGCTAAACTAGCTAATTTTAGATGTATATCTAGTAAGAAAATGCATAGTGAATATTTTGGATAGGAGGACACAGATGTGGATTAAAATTTTCTGACAGGATAAAGCAAGGGAATAGGAGATTTTAATAATTATTTGAACAGTAATTCTCCTTTTTGGGTTGAAGACCTCATTGGACTTTATAGCTGTATTTCTATCTGAGTGAAAATTATTCCCATTTACTAATATAGTCGTCATCTAATTATTCATGTCCATGGCATGGATTATCGTCATGACTTTTCATTACTGTCATTAACTCACTCATTTATTATGCATGCTACACCAACTTTCAAAAGGAATTGGAGATGATTCATTCATGTCATCACTTTGGTTAAGCATTTGTCTGGATATTTATAAAGCTTGAATATGGCTTCTTAACATAGTAAAAATGGTCAGCTGTAAAGAACCTCACAATATTTATATGTTAATATCACACCTATCCTCACCTCATTTTTCTTATCCTTAGTTTCCATTTGATCATACTTTTTTTACTCACATTTTTTTATCTTGTATATAGATTAAAAAGCTACCTGAAACTCTTTTGTAATAAGGTGGGCTAAAAACCTACAATTAAAAATAAATAAATATATTAAGATAAATACTCATTAGAGTTTACTTGGGGGCTAGAAATGTGAATATTTATAATCTTCTGGAGTGAATTTTGGAAATATGTATCCAAAACAATTTAAAATGTACATACTTTTGATCTACTTCTAGATTTTTTCCTAAGGAAATAATTAATCTAGAAATACGTATGTGTAAGCATGTCCATTGTATTTTTATTTATAATAATTACATACAAAATTTTGAAAATAACATAAATGTTCACCAGTCACGTGTTGGATAGGTAAATTATGCATGCAAAAATTGAATATTAGGTAGCGTTAAAATGACAGCATAGATCTTTACTTATTGACACTGAGAGATACTGATATTATATTAATGAAAAAACAGGTTGCAAAATAGTAGTATGTGAAGAGTAATCTTGTTTGGTTCAAAATAGTGTGTGTATTTATATTTGTATATTAAATATATGACAACATTTTAATGGTGGCTAGCCCCATATGGTGGGATTAAGAACGATTTCAAATTTCCTTTTGTTTTTTTCCTCTTTAGTGTTAACAACGTTTATATACAAGGCTGATTTTCAGCTGGTATGTTTTCTTAAAGCCATACCAGTGGTTAAAATATGGAAATACTTCCATATTATCTGAAAAATAGCTAATATCCTGAGCCCACTCAATAAGTGTGACCCTGTCTCTGCTGCCCTGGACACCTGGATCCCCTCCTGTGACCTATATCTCCTCTTCCTGTGTCTCCCTATGATTTAGCCACTAAAGTAACCTCATGCTTTGGGAACCATCCAGGGCCTGCTTTGGTTTTAGCCAATGTCTGCTGATGGCTTGGTCCCCATGACACATTGGTTGATAAATGTTTGAACATCATCCTTATCTATATATAACTTTCATGGTACAAAAATAAACCTATTTTTATTTTGAAACAAAAGCAAATCAAACATAGTTCATCAGTTGCAGTGGGAGGATGTGTTGCAAGCTAAAGCAATTATTTTCCTACTTCTGTAAACCTCCCTAGCACACTTTTGTTCCTGGGCAATCGAGAAAAGAGAAGTTTAAAATGAAATCCTAGCTTCATGTTGTCTCCTTACACCAAAAGATGAGGCAATGGAGATACATCCAAGATTGGAGAGCAATCAGAGTAAGACAGGCCGGAGTTTTCCTACCATCTCCATAGTTGGCCTTCACAGAGTAGAGATTTAATGTTATTTTTAGAACTGGTTTGAAATTCCAAAAGAGCATCCACACTCTTATTTAAATATAGGTACAATAGCACCTCACTTCTCTAGATCACACACCTTTCAATTTAACCTCTGGGAAAGAAGCAAAATCTAGGACGAAGCACAAGAGGCTTATGGACAGTCTAGAGTCGGGTTTCAAAGTCAGGATGCTATTCTAAGGAGACAACTGCTCCCTGAGGGCCTCTCTCTTCAGATAGTTCCAGTAAGCCTGGGGACCTGGTTTTGTCACTAATAGCAGATTTGAGGCAGGCAGGGTTTAAAGGCAGCTGGGAAAAACGTGCATGGCCATGACAATATTTAGAGCTGGCACCCATTCTAGTAGGGAGGGCCTGTGTCCTACCAGCTATTTATTTTGAATATGACAATCTCACACTAGGAAGTTTCCAAACAGAAGCTGAGAAAAGCAAGTACACAATCCATTGACTTTTATATAATAGTATTTTTTTCTTTAGATTATGGGGGTGGGTGTGTGTGTGTACATCCTATTAGAGCATCAAGAAGTGACTTATAATGAAAAAACAATAATTAAGTAGATTAAAAAACTTAAAAAAAACAAAACAAAAAACAAAACTAAGGCAAAACCCAGGCAGTTACTGTGGCCACAGTATGCTTCAAGAGCTCCATTGACGTATGTGATGTTGGTCAAATTGTTTTATATTGCCCTCTTTTCCTCATTTAGAAAAGAAGGAATTGACTACGTCACTAGTTCTCAAAGTGTGCTCTGCATTAGAATCACCTGGAGGGTTTGTTCAAACCCAGATTGGTGGGCTCTAAGGCTAGAATTTCTGATTCAGTGGGTCTGGGGTTGGGTGAAAGGGTATACATTTCTAACAAGTTCCCAGGTGATGCTGATATTTCTGGTCTGGGGACCACATTTTGAAAACCACTGGATTGGTGACCTCTATCTACACTATCTACTAGCTTAACATTTAGTGTAGTGGTTATCAAAGTGTGAATCAGAAACTATGGGATGGGGCCCAGCAATCTGTGTTTTAACAAGTTCTCCCGTAAGCCATGACTGTATTATTTTCTTTCTTTTTATTGAGATATAATTGACATATCACATTATATTAGATTCAGGTATACAACATAATGATTCAATATTTGTATATATTGCAAAAACGATCACCACAATAACTCTAGTTAACGTCTGTCACTGTATGTAGTTATAAAATTTTTTTTTACTCTCATGGCAACTTTCAAATGTTCAGTATAGTGTCATTAACTATAGTCACCATCCTGTACATTACATCCCCATGACTTATGTATTTTATAGTTGGAAGTTTGTACCTTTTGACCCCCTTGACCCATTTCACCTACCCTCCACCCCCCATTCCCTGCCTCTGGCAACCACCAGTCTGTATCTATAAACTTTTTTTTGTTTGTTTAGATTACACATATAAGTGAGATCATATAATATTTGTCTTTCTCTCTCTGACTTATTTCACTTAACATAATTCCCTCAAGGTCCATCCATATTGTTGCAAATGGCAAGATTTCCTTCTTTTTTATGGCTAAATATTCCGTTGTATATGTATACCACATTTTCTATAACCATTAATCTATCGATGGACACTTAGGTTGCTTTCATATCTTGGCTGTTGTGAATAATGCTGCAGTGAACGTGGAGGTGCATTTATCTTTCTGAATTAGTATTTTCATGTTTTTTGGATAAATACCCAGAAGTAGAATTGCTGGATCATATGGTAGTTCTATTTTTAATTTTTTGAGAAATCTCCATACTGTTTCCACAGTGGCTACACCAACTTACATTCCTATTAACAATGCATAAGGGTTTCCTTTTCTCCACATCTTCCCTGACACTTGTTATTTCTTGTCTTTTTGATAATAGCCATTCCAACAGGTGTGAGATGATATCTTATTGTGATTATTTTTTTTTTGTGAGGAAGATCAGCCCTGAGCTAACATCCGTGCTAATCCTCTTCTTTTTTTTTGCTGAGGAAGACCTGCTCTGAGCTAACATCCATTGCCTAATCCTCCTCCTGTTTTCCCCCAAAGCCCCCCAGTAGATAGTTGTACGTCATAGTTGTACATCCTTCTAGTTGCTGTATGTGGGACACGGCCTCAGCATGGCCGGAGAAGCGGTGCGTCGGTGCGCGCCCGGGATCCGAACCTGGGCCGCCAGTAGCGGAGTGCGCGCACTTAACCGCTAAGCCATGGGGCGGGCCCTATCTTATTGTGATTTTAATTTGCATTTCCCTGATGATTAGTGATGTTGAGCACCTTTTCATGTACCTGTTGGCCATCTGTATGCCTTCTTTGGAAAAATGTATTCAGATCCTATTCAGCCCATTTTTATGAGTGTATGATTATACACTACTTTGAGTTCTAGATAATGATCCTATAAAATCAAAATGAGTTGGGGCCAGCCCGGTGGCGCAAGTGGTTAAGTGCGTGTGCTCTGCTGCGGCGGCGCGGGGTTCGCCGGTTCGGATCCCGGGCGCGCACCGCCGCACCACTTGGCAAGCCATGCTGTGGCGGCGTCCCATATAAAGTGGAGGAAGATGGGCATGGATGTTAGCCCAGGGCCAGTCTTCCTCAGCAAAAAGAGGAGGATTGGCAGATGTTAGCTCAGGGCCGATCTTCCTCACAAAAAAAAAAAAATCAAAATGAGTTAAATTTTAGAAAGAGTTCCTTCCAAATTAACAGAATATTTTAAAAAGGTGCTGTGTTATTCATGTTGGAAGTAACATGTTGGAAGGACCTGTCTCAAACAAGAACATTTTTTAGCTCACATAACTGGAAGTCCAGTTGGTTGATAGACTCAGGTATAATCTGCAGCTTAATGACACATTCGAAAATGGAGAACTTTCCATCTCACTGCTCTGCCATCTTAACGCTGGTTTCCCTCATGGTTCCAAGAGGGCCAACAGTCGCCTTTTAGGGTACTTATTTCCTTGTTTATTTCCAGCAAGAAAAGGAGAGGGAAATGCTCTCTTTCCCAACTGTGGCTCATAATGCTTTCCCTCAGGGTGACAGCACTTCTTGGGTGACCTTCCTATGCTTAGAATGTTATCAGCAGAATGCCTGAGCTGACCGACTGAGAGTGATTAAGATCTACCCTGTGTCTGGGGATGGATCTCCATTCTCTGAGTCACATGGGGGAATGGAGGAGACCTGAAAATACTGAGTTTCACATTGTGAAGGCAGAAAGTGTGGGGTTGATGCTGGGTAGGCAAACAGCAGTGTCCATTTCAGGTGCTTACAGATTTGGTTGTCTACAGATTTCATTCTGGTAGAACCTATTATTCCTTTATAGTGTACACACACACACACAAGCATGATTTAAAACAAAAAATACCATTATATAAAAGTGAATGGATTGTGTACTTTAGGAGTAACATCACTACTTTCTTTACAATAGACATTATTATGAGTTGAAATGTATTTATTTGACTTATACTGCACCTTCATTACAGTGAGCCTAGGATCATGATGCCAGTGGGATCACACATACATACATACACACACAGTCGAAGTTGGCTTCAAGACAAGCATTCGTGTGCAAGCAGCATATTTATGAAGTTCAGGGAACACTGGTAGGGGACTGGGAAATAATTACAGCAAAGAAAAGACAGCCAGTGTGTGAGTTATTAAGCAAGTCACTATTATAGGCATTTGGAGCAGGGAAATTATATAAAACATGGTGGCTCAGAAGTGTCCTACCTGAGTGAGGGATCTGGAGAATTTATGCACAACTTCCATCATTTATTTGTTAAGGGCTTGCCTCCATGGGTGTTAATTCTCTGGTACTTCTGGTTTACTGCGTACACAGGCTAAAGGACCATCTTAGATTCTGGGGAAAAAAACTCTTGGCCCAGAGAAACAGATTCTGGTAGTTGGAAGTCATGGAGCACAGCGACATGATAGGATCTGAGGGATAGGGGTGGGGCTCTGATAGTGTCTGTTACATACCCACGCATATATATATATATATATATATATATATATATATATATATGTATGTCTCCATAGGCTATACATATATATATGTATTTGAGAGATTATATATGTGTGTATGTGTATGATAAGTTATTATTAGTTAGTTACTATTATTTAGTTACTATTATAATCCCCATTTCACAAATGAGGAAACTGAGGCACAAAGAAGTTAAGAAACTTGTCCAAGGTTGTGCAGCTAGTAAATGGCACAAGGGGAATTCAACCCCATGTCGATGATGCCTGGGCCTCGCCCCTTAACTGCTATACTATTGGAATGAGAATTTTTTTTCTCAGTGACACTGTCTTATGGCATTAGATTATTGTACAAGGCCTTGTTACCACTGTTTTCACTTTCTTCTATGTCATACGAGGCCTTGGGGCAAATGTCATACTGCCCTCTGGAATAGGCCACCTTGTACAGAATCCAGGCCTTTTATGGCCCCATGTTTACATTGAATCGAATTTCCATTAATTGATAACCTTTAAAGGACAGGATCTCTTTGAGCTAATGCAACCAGGAAATTAATTTCAAGTGGTTGCAGTACTGTGTCACTGAGGCCATAGAGTCCTAGCAAAGGTTAGGAAATGCAAACGGTGACTCTCAGCATGACTTTTCTTGCACAGCAAACATGTAAAAATTTAGAGACCCAGTCAAGCACATACTATTTATTTCTGCTTTAATATATATTCTCCTATGATCAAGCCAGCACCTGGGAGCATCTGCCTTGTTTTACTGTTGTACATTTCTTATTTGACACTTCAATATTGCTTTTGGTATTGTTGTCTAATACACTTCATTATCTTAAAGTGTATTATTTCCCGAGTTTGAGAGCATATTTGGCACCGTACAATGTGTAAGAACAGAAAGATCCATTCTGGGTGCTGGCGGCTGTCATCTTTCAGCTCAATTTGGGCGTGCCGAGAAGAAGCACCACTAAGTGGGGGGATGTATGGATGGGTTGCAGGAACGGAGGTTGAGGGAGCCTCCCTGTGCCTTGTCTTCATAGCATCTTTACCAGTGTCTCTTTGAACATCACAGAAATCCTGTGGATAAGATATGCCTCTCCTCCTTCTCATGATTATTCCTGTGGTGTAGAGAGAGTCATCAAAAGAGTGGACTAAGTATTCAGACTGCTTGTGTTCAAATCCCAACTTCTTCACATATTTATTTATTTTACTTCTATCTTAAGGAACATATGCTGGAGCTGGCTTGCACCAGCTTGTAAGAGCTGATTTTGCATCTCTTCCATTCATATTCAGTGATGTCACGTTGGTAGCTTGAAATTGGCCATGGTTGGAATATAAATATAATGGAAAATGGCAGATTCTGCAAACCAGGAATTCAATTCTTTTCCTTTCTTTTCTGGAGAGCCAGTTTACCAGCACACGACAGGATATAATACACATTACATTAAATTGCATATGACACTCCTCTTGAATATACAACGTAATGATTTTTACTTATGTATACACCACTACCTAGGTCAAGATATAGAGTATTACTCCAAAAATGTTCCCTCATGTCCCTTCCTGTCAAAACCATTCCCACACGAGGTAATTACTATTTTGACTTCTATCATCCTCAGGTGGTTTTGCCTTTTCTTGAAGTTTATGTAAGGAATCATCAGCATGTCCTCTTTTGAATCTGACTTCTTTTTTCAAGAATATGTCTGTGAGAATCATACACGTTTCTGTGCTCTGCTCTTTTTTTATATTTATGGAGTTGTACTGTCCCATACGTTGTATGGTAGTCCATAGCCCCATGCCGTTATTGAGTGCTTGAAATTGTGGCCTGTGTGACTGAAGAAGTGAATTTTTAATTGAATTGAGATATGCTGTAAGTGTAAAAACTCATTGAAGTTGGAAGTTTTGTAGAAAAGAAAATCTCCTAGCTTCTAGTGGTTGTTGGCAATCCTTGGCATTCCTTGACTTGTAGATGCATCGCTATGTTGTTTTCCATGTTTAGAATTTCCGTGTTTTTCTTTTTCACAGATTCCAGTTCTCTAGTGAAATGTTTGACCTTAACATTGATTTTCTTGACACATTAATCAGTTACTCTGGCATCATATCTGTTTTCTGGTGCTCATATCTGAGTCTGTTTCTGTTGTCTTTTTGTTTTTCTCCTAGTCTTATTTTAATACTTGGTAATGGTTTACTGAATATTTAGCATGTGTTTGAAACACTGTGGAGGTCAGGGTGATACTGTCCTTTTCCTAAGTTGATACTCTGGTATGGGCACAGGGACATCACCTCAGCTAGGGGCTGAGCTGATGCAAAGCTGGGTTGCAGTTTTTATGTGACTCAGTCTACCTTTGCTTCCAACCGTCCTAGCTTTCAGCCCTTCAGGTATTCCACCTAAGAACCTGAGAGATTTAGTAGGATCTTTTTCCCTTGGCAATTTTTAAAGTCAATTTTTATCTTCCTAGCACCATATGACTGTTAATAACTCTTCTGTGCTTTCCAGTTCTTTTCTTCCTTTCTACTCGGCTTCTTAGTATTTTGTCCAGCACAACTTAAGAATTGGTAAATACTTCAAGGGTAAAACTTGTGCTGAGAGTTGAGATCAATTCTCTTTAGATCCTCGGCCTCTCGGCTTCTCCTAATTTGGCGGCTCCAAGTGCTGTTTTTGTGTCGGCAACACCATGAGGTTGCCGAAAGCTCTGCTGGCTTCTCTGCCATTTAGTGGCTGACATCTGCTAGGCTTATTAGCTTCTCATTCTGTACCAAGAATTGGCAAATGACCCAAAGGGAAAAGCAGTGTGCAGAAAGTTGGGCTCAGCTCAAGGATCTTTCTTTCCATTATCTTGGCCTCTGCAGTCCTGGCTTTCCTTGGCAGGTTCTACTAACTTCAAACAGATGTTTTGTTTTGTCATCTGCCTTTTCTAGTTCTCGTTGGGAGCTTTGTTCTTCACTCTACTTCATCAGAAGCAGAAGTTGCAAGTTAGCATTTTAAGCAGAACTCAGAGAGACACAGAGTTTCATTAAAATTTTGTTTTAATCACAAGCATCATATCCTATTCTTTTCCTTCCTGAAACCCCTAACTGTTATGCTTTAAAATATAAATAGGAAACTCTCCTCTCTCCCTGGGCCATCAGCCCAACAATAACTGTTAAAAGAGCCCAGTGTAACATATAATGGAAACACATTTCTAATGCAAGCTTTACTGGAAACTAAAGCTGTGTTCTAGGGTAACTCATGTCACTTTGCTTGACTCTCTGATGCCTCCTTTTATACACAGGCTTCATTTTATGTGTGTGTGTGTGTGTGTGTGTGTGTGTGTAAGGAAGATCAGCTCTGAGCTAACATCTGCCAATCCTCCTCTTTTTGCTGAGGAAGACTGGCCCTGGGCTAACATCTGTGCCCATCTTCCTCCACTTTATATGAGATGCCGCCACAGCATGGCCTGACAAGTGGTGCGTCGGTGCGCTCCTGGGATCCGGACCCTGGCTGCCAGCAGCAGAGCATGCACACTTAACCACTACGCCACGGGGCCGGCCCCATCACAGGCTTCACTTTTTACTCGGATTCGCTAAACTGGGTTGAGTTTTAAAGACCTGGGCCTAACTCACTCTATTACCTCTAATCTGTGAATTGGCCTAATTCCTTATCACTAATGTCAACTTTATTCTCTAATGTTATCCTAACCCCTCATCCCTCATCTTCTCCACTTCTGCCATGCTAACTGGCCAGGTTAGGATACACATCTTTAACTTATCACAAGATTCCCCCCATATTGCTCTACTATCTGGCCTAGTCTAGATTCAAGTTCTAACTTTGACCAGAACTATCTCATTCTGCCACAGCCCAATTTCTGCCAATAGAGAACCTTTTGAGTGCTGCGTTTAATGCTGTGGTACAGATGACACACAAGTTTCAACCTATATGCCAACACAAATCCATTGGAGGTGCTGCCTTGGTTGCTGAAAGAGTACTATAGCTAATGGGTCATGTGTGTCTCAGATATGGAAGGGACTATACACATTCTACTCATGATAAGAAATGTTCCCTTTAGATCCCATCTAAGGAAAGGAGGAGGAAAAGTGTTATGTTGAATATCTATTATATCTACATATTTCTATATATTTTACCCCCTGTTTTTGGGTAATGAAATATCCAAGGGTGTTTGAAATCTTAGCAACAGAAGAATCTAATTAGCAAATATTCTCCTTGGTTTGGACATGAACACAGTTTAATACCAAACAAGTATTTGTATTACCATAGTCAAATTACATAAATGCCTATTGATTTTCAGTCATATATAAATGCTTTTTATAACCAAATTTAAGTTTATTGAGGTATAATTTACATATAGTGTATGCACAGATATTAAGTATGCAGATTGATCAATTTTTGATGAAGGAGTACACTCATGTTACTCATTCTCTGTCAAGATAGAGAATATTTACATCACCCTAAAATGTTTTCTTTAGCCCCTTCGGTCAAGTACCCACCACCCAGAAACCAATGTTGATCTTATTCTATCATAATAGATTAGTTTTTTCTATTTTAGAACTTTATAAAGATATAATTATATGGTATATACTATTTTGTTTCTGGAGTCTTTCAGAATAATGTTGAGATTCATTCATGTCATTGAATATATCAATGGTTTATTCCTTATTATTACTAAGTAGTATTCCACAAGATGAATATACTGTTAATTGCCTATTTTCCTGTTAATAGCTACTTGAACTTTTCCAGATTTGGGTTATTATGAATAAGTCTCTGATAAAGATTGGTATATGAGTTTTTTCACAGACATAATTTCTCATTTGTTTTGAATAAATACCTAGGAATGGGATCCCTCGGTCCCATTCTATGCATCTGTAGAATAGATGTGTATTTAACTTTTTAAGAAAGGCCTGTTCTGGGGCCGGCCCGGTGGCGTGGTGGTCAAGTTCACACGCTCTGCTTCTGGTGGCCTGGGGTTCGCACGTTTGGATCCCAGGTGCAGACCTACACACCACTCATCTAGCCATGCTGTTGTGGCATCCCACATAAAGTAGAGGAAGATGGGCATGGATGTTAGCCCAGGGCCAAACTTCCTCAGCAAAAGAGGAGGACTGGCAACAGGAGTTAGCTAAGGGCTAAACTTCCACACACATACACAAAAAGAAATGCTGTACTGATAATATTCTATGTATTGAAGTCTATTTTATCTACTATTCATATAGACTATTATTCATATAGTCATTGTGTTGTATATTTTTTTCCTTCCTTTTATTTTGAAAATTGTCTGTATCTTTATATTTAAAGGGTGATTTAAAGGGTGATATTTAAACAAGATATAGTTGGATCTTACTTTATAATCTGGTCTGGTAGTCTCTGCTTTTTATTATTTATTTATTTATTTATTTTTATTTATTTATTTTTTTGTGTGAGGAGATCAGCCCTGTGCTAACATCTGCCAATCCTCCTCTTTTTTTGCTGAGGAAGACTGGCCCTGGGCTAACATCCGTGCCCATCTTCCTCCACTTTATATGGGACACCGCCACAGCATGGCTTGCCAAGCAGTGCGTCGGTGTGCGCCTGGGATCTGAACCGGCGAACCCTGGGCCGCCGCAGCAGAGCACGTGCACTTAACCACTTGCGCCACTGGGCCGGCCCCCAGTCTCTGCTTTTTAATTGAGGTGTTTAGTCTACCTCCATTCAGTGTAATAATTAATATGTTTGAGTTTAAGTCTGCCATCTTGATATCTGAATTATACTTGTTATATCCGCTCTTTACTGCTTTCCTGTATTTCTGAGATGTGTCAAGTAATTTTTTGTACTCCATTTTATCTCCTTTGTTGGTCTTTTAGTTATGTACTGCTCTCTATTTTTCAGTGGATGCCCTCAAGTAGGGGTCAGTAAACTGCATTGTATAGGCCAAATGCAATACTTGTTTTTTGTAAATAAAGTTTTATTGGAACACAGCCATGCCCATTTATTTACATATTATATATGGCTACTTTTGCAATTGTACAGGTGACTAGTTGTGACAGATCATATGGCCTGCAAAGCCTAAAATATTTGCTGTTTGGCCCTTTACAGGAAAAGTTTGCTAACCCCTGCTATAGAGATTAAAAATATGCATCTTGAGCTTATCACAGTCTACCTCAGAAAACATTCCACTACTCCATAAACAATATAAGAGTCTTATAATAGTATATTTCCAATTACCACACTACTTTCTGCAGTTATCACAAATCATACCTCTATATATGCTATAAACCCCACAATACATTTTTAATAATTTCGCTTTAGCCCATAATCTTCTAAAAATATTTAATCTTATAGTGCAGGTCTGCTGGAGATGAATTCCTTCAGCTTTTGTCTGTCTGACAATATCTTTATTTCTCCTTCATTTTTTTTTTTTTGGTGAGGAAAATAAGCCCTGAGCTAACATCCATGCTAATCCTCCTCTTTTTGCTGAGAAAGACCAGCTCTGAGCTAACATCTATTGCCAATCCTCCTCCGTTTTTTTTTTCCCCCCGAAATCCCCAGTAGATAGTTGCATGTCATAGTGGCACATCCTTCTAGTTGCTGTATGTGGGACGTGGCCTCAGCATGGCCGGAGAAGCTGTGTGTTGGTGTGTGCCTGGGATCCAAACCCGGGCTGCCAGTAGCAGAGCACGCGTACCTAACTGCTAAGCCACCGGGCTGGCCCCTCCTTCATTTTTTTTTTTTTTTTTTTTTTTTTTTTTTTTTTTTTGTGAGGAGATCAGCCCTGAGCTAACATCCGCCAATCCTCCTCTTTTTTTGCTGAGGAAGACGGCCCTGGGCTAACATCTGTGCCTATCTTCCTCCACTTTATATGGGACGCCGCCACAGCATGGCTTACCAAGCAGGGCTGTGGCTTACCAAGCAGTGCGTCGGTGCGCGCCCGGGATCCGAACCAGCGAACCCCGGGCCGCCGCAGCGGAGCGCGCGCACTTAACCGCTTGCGCCACCGGGCCGGCCCCACCTCCTTCATTTTTGAAAGGTATTTTCACTGGACATAGAATTCTAGGTTGACATTTTTTCTTTCAGTATTTTAAAGATATTTTCTCATTATCTTCTTGCCCTCATAGTTTCTGCTGAGAAATCGGCCATTGCTTTTATCATCGTCTGCATGTATTGTATCTTTGCTTTCTCTGCCACTTTCTGGATTTTCCTTATTCTTGATTTCTACCTGAGTGTGCTTTGTCTCTGTGTGTATTTGTCCTGCCTGGGTTGCCAAGCTTCTTGTATATGTGGGTTTTGATATCTTCTTTTAATTTTGGAAAATTCTTCATTATTATCTTTTAAAATATTTCTTCTGTTTTGTTTTCTCTTTTCTTCTTCTGAGACTCCAATTACACACATGTTAAATTGTGTGATATTGTCTCGCAGGTCTCAGTTACTGTGTTCTTATTTTTTACCCTTTTTTTTCTTTGTATTTTGGTTTGGACAGTTTCTCTTGAACAGTCTTAAGATTCACAGATCTTTTTTCCTCTGCTGTGTCCAGTCTGCTGATAATCCCATCAAAATAATTTTTCCAGTTTTATATTATATTTCTCATTTCTAACATTTATACCAGGCTCATTTTTGTAGTTTTCATCTTTTAAGTTCCCTATCTGCTTGTGCATGTTGTCTACCTTCTCTACTATATAATTTGACATTTATATCATAATTATTTTAAAGTACCTGTTTAACAATTCCAACGTATGAGTTATTTGTGATCTGGTTTTATTAACTATTTTTTCTCTTGATGATGGTTTATATTTTCTTGCCTTTTCATGAATCTCACTAATTTTATTGAATTCTGAACATTGTATAGAAAAGTAGAAACTGAAGAAAATAATATCTAAGTTCAGGAATAGTCATACCTCTTCTTCTGTCAAGCTGTAGGGTTTATGCGTATGTGGGGGGGCCGAAGTGATGTGGTGAGTAAATTTAGTCAGTAGTTGAGCTGTGTCTGAGCTTTGTTATTCACCACAGTGTGTCTCAGTTCTGTTCCACTGTCAGACTTTAGCAGGCCGTGTGTGTCTATACTTTGTGTGTGTGTGTGTTGGGGGTTCTTTCTCAGCAACTATGTGCCCCTCCAACCCCTAGTAGAGTATGGCTAAAATTGGGCATAGTTGAGGGGTTTTTCTCAGTTCTTGCTACTACTCTCACACTTCAGCAGGCCCCAGTACATCTTCACCTCAAGGGATTCCTTTTTAGCCTCTCTTTCAGCAGCAGACAGCCACTGCCTGGTATTCAATGTAAGCCGCAGTGTCTGTGTGGGATTTCTTTTAGTCCTCCCACACATACCCTCAGATTTAAGCAGTCCCAGTGGGCCTATGCCTGAAAAGAGGATCTCTCAGTTCTCCAGTTTGTGTTCTAGTGGTAGACAGCTATGCCACTCAGTTGTGAGGCCCAGTTTGCCTAGAACATTTCTCTCACTTCTCCTGGAAGAATTTACTATCATTCCCTCAGTTCTACTGCCCTGCCCCCAGCCTTTGTCATGAATATTCCTGAATGCCTGTGGAAAAGAATTGGCAGGGGGTATTGAGACACCCCTTTTATCTGAGGCTTCCAGGCTAAAGAGTCATGCCAGTCCACACATAACCTTAAAATTTGCTGAAAATCTACTAGTTTTCTTCTTTTTCTGTTTTTCTCTTCCTTTTTTTCTCTTTTTTTTTTTTTGTGAGGAAGATCAGCCCTGAGCTAACATCCAATGCCAGTCTTCCTCTTTTTTGCTGAGGAAGACTGGCCCTGGGCTAACGTCCATGCCCATCTTCCTCTACTTTGTATGGGACGCCGCCACAGCATGGCTTGACAAGTGGTGCGTCAGTGCGCGCCCGGGACCCAAACCGGCGAACCCTGGGCCCCTGCAGCTGAGCGCGTGCACTTAACCGCTTGCGCCACTGGGTGGGCCCCATGGCATCTAAAGTGACTTCTACTTTCTTCCACTACTCAGCTAGAAAGAAAGGAAGAGAGAAACCATGATTCCCTTCTCTTCTAGGAGAGACTTGTCACATTTTGGATTTTAATTCAATAGAGTTTTTTGGTTATTATTATTATTATTATTATTTTACTACTACTACTTGTGACTTAAGTTCTCTCATAGGCTTTGAAAAAAATCTTTGTTTTTGTATATTATCTGGCTTCTCCTTTTGTTAGAGTAGGAACAAATTTATCTTTTGATTTGTTATTCTCAATGGGCGTGGAAGTGCATGATTGCTTTTTAATGTCTATATCTCAGAAGGTCAGAGTAATATTCCTAGAAAGTGAATTGAGGCTGGCGTTATCATCTTCATTTGGCGATGAAGTGAAATCAGGTCCAAAGGGTGGGAATAGACTGGAACCTGGATTCTTTGACTATATCTTTTCTCTTTTCTTCACATGTGCTCCATGTAGCCAGTTGTAGAACATAGCTCATCTGAAACCTATCACTTTGCAGCCCTGGTGGGGTACTGTTGTGCAGGTTAAAACTGAAATGTGTGAGGTAGAGGAGACGTAGGAATAAAGCTCTCTTCTAGAAAAACCTGCTGTACTCTTGAGGCGATGAGATCAAGAATATGTTCATAGTGCTAGCTCTGGGTATAATTTTGGCTTCTGTTCATGAAAGCCTCTCCCAAACACTGTGTGTCTCACCCCTCTGGCATTTGGTTGGAACAACTTTATAAAATGGAATGGATGAGTTAGAGCCTCATTGGAATTTGAGCATGTAGTTCTAGGTTTGCCAAAGCTGGCCGTTGAGATCATTAAGTTTTATTATTTTTTTATACAGACATCAATTCAGTGATCATGAAAGGAACTTCGTGTTTTCATTGAAAATTCACTCCAATAATTTGTTTACAGGAAATAATACATCTCCTTGACGTCAGAATATAAATGCTAATATGAATTCCATATAATTGCAATTTTTCACACCTAAATTTAGAATCACATTAAAATAGCAAATCCCTTGAAATACTCTTGTACCGAGCTTCCTGTTGTTTGCCGGACTAGTGACATATTTGTTTCATCAATTACACACACATTATTTTATAAAATTATCTTTGCCTTTAGGCTTGACTTAAAAAAGCCTAGGTTGAATTAATTGAGGAATTTAGTTAGGTACAGCAATAGCTCTTGGTTTGTGTAAACCGCAAATGGTTAGAATTCAGATGGATGACAATATAACTTTTGATATACTAAATAGAATTTTATTAGCCAACTAAAAGTTTATCCAGTGAAGTTTCCGTAGCCATGTTAAGGCCACTTCATCTGGATGAAGATCTGATGGTCCTCTTTATAAGATGTGGCCTGTGCTACTTTTCAGAATATCAAGTTAGAAATAATTCTTAAGGAACTAAAAATGGGTTTAGGTGGAAGAGAGATTCTGGAGGCTGGTGGACAGCAGATATCACAGCTTTCTTTCTTCATTCACACACTCAGTTTGTGGCTGTGGATGGGAGATAGAAGTATAAATGAGTTATTCTGAGGTTTGAGGGCTCCACCTTGCAGTCAGCTCCACAGTACTGCATAGCAGGCTGCATCCATTTCCCTAATTCCTGTGTTCTTCTCTGTACTGATTCTTATCTATCAATGGCAGTTTGAATATTAGAAGAAACCAGTAGATGAATTATTTAAAAATATATAATAGAACTGGCTTTTAAAGGTATTTTATGGAAAGGGAAGAAATTCATTCAGTAAAAATGAGCCATTAACTTACTCAGCCTATGCCCCAAAATATTAAATCCTAAATTGATCAGCTGTCACCTTGTATTATTTTTGGTGATCTCATATGAGTTAGCAGCTCACAGAGGCGGGAGGGCATGGGATTATTTTTTTAGAGATTATGTTTTACTGATAGGTTTAAAGAATATATTAGCTATTTTCAGCCAAAGGAGTAATTTCCAGTTTTTTCTTTCAAATTAACAAACTTTATTTTTTAGTAGATATACCAAAATTTCTTTATGTGATAAAAATAAAACTAATAAAATTTCTAAGTGTGCACTGCTGGTTGAGTCATGTTAACTCTTATTTTTTAATTATTCTTGGGAAGTTACTGTCACAAGTGGGCCACATATAGAAAAACTAGATTTTTTTTTTTTTTTTTTGAGGTATCTCTATCCGAATTGCTTTCCATCTTGGCTGAGTGAGAGTCACTCACGAAGCTTTTTAAAAAATCCCCGGCTTCACCACAAACTATTGACATCAGAATCTTGTTTTATAACCTCTCCAGGTGATTCTGAAAGTGCAGCTCAAGATGGGAACAAATGCTTTCTCTTTAATCTCTAAGGTAGTGGTACTCAAAGTGTGGTTTCCAGACCAGCAGGATTAGCGTCATCTGGAAAATGGTTAGAAATGCAAATTAACATATAATAAGCCATACATATTAAAAGCATAAAATCTGATACATTTTCGCATACTTAGTAATCCCTCCCTCTCTTATTCCTCATCGCCAGGCAGCTACTGATCTGCTTCCTGTCGCATAGATTATTTTTCATATTCTAGAATTTTATGTAAATAGAATCATATAGTATTTACTTTGAAAAAAATAATAGACTTTTTGAGCAGTTTTAGATTTATAGAAAAAATTGAGGAAAAAGTACAGAGAATTTCCATATATCCACTTACCCCCTACCCTGCCCCACCCATGTTCCCCTATTTTTACCATCTTGCATTAGTGTGATACATTTGTTACAATTGATAAGCCAATATTGAAACATTATTAACTAAAGTCCATAGTTTACATTAGGGTTCACTCTTTGTGTTGTACATTTTATGGGTTTTGACAAATTTATAATGACACCATTACAGTATCATACAGAATAATAGTTTTACTATCCTAAAAATCTCCTTTGTTTCTCCTATTCATTTCTCTCTCCCTTCCCCTGAACCCCTGGCAACCACTGATCTTTTTACTGTCTCCATTGTTTTGCCTTTTCCAGAATGTCGTATAGTTGGACTTATACAGTCTGTAGCCTTTTCAGATTGGCTTCTTTCACTTAGCACTGTGCTTTTATGGTTCCTCTGTGTCTTTTCATGGTTTGATAGTTCATTTCTTTTTATCACTGTGTATGGATACACCAGTTTGTCTATCCATTCGCCTACTGAAGGTCATCTTGATTGCTTCCAAGTTTTACTATGAGATTATGAATAAAGCTGCTATAAACATTCATGTGCAGGTGTTTGTATAGACATATGTTTTCAACTCAGTTGGGAGATTCCAAGGAACATGATTGCTGGATCCTCTGGAAAGAGCATGTTTAGTTTTGTAATAAACTTCCAAACTGTCTTCCAAAGTGGCTGTGCCATTTTGTATTCCCACCAGCAATGAATAAGAGTTCCTATTGTTCCACATCCTAAACAGCATTTGGTGTTGTCAGTGTTGAGATTTTGGCCACTCTCATAAGTGTATAGTGGTATCTTATTGTTGTTTTAATTTGCAATTCCCTAATGACATATGATGTTGAGTATCTTTTCATATGCTTATTTTCCATCTGTATATCTTTTTTGGTGAGGGTCTGTTCACATCTTTTGCCCATTTTTAACTAAGGTGTTTTTTCTTGTTGTTGAATTTTAAGAATTCTTTGTATATTTTGGATACAAATTCTTTACCTGATACGTTTTGCAAGGATTTTCTCCCAGTCCATGATTCATCTTTTTGTTCTCTTAATGTACTATTTTTTGACTGACTTCTTTCACTGAGCAAAGTTATTTTGAGACTCATCAATGTTGTTCCATATATCGATATCAATAGTTCATTCATTTTTATTGTTGAGTTGTATTCTGTTGTATGGACATACCATAATTTGCTTATCAGATGGACATTCGGTTGTTTCTAGTTTTTGGCTATTACAAATAAAGGTGCTATCATGTTCATGTACCAGTTTTTGTAGGAACATATTCTTTTGTTTTTCTTGTGTGAAGACCTGGGAGTGGAATAACTATGTCATATGGTAGGTATATGCTTAATTTTTTTTAAGAAACTGCCAACTTTTTTCCTGTCATGGTTGTATCATTTGACCTTCTTACCAGAAGTGTGTGAGTATTCCAGTTCCTCCACATCTTCACTAACAGTTGGAATGATCAATTCTCCTAATTTTAGCCTTCTAACAGGTATACAATACTACATGATCTTGAGTATTGTAGCATTATAATTCATGAAGTCAGGTAGTGTAAGTCCAACTTTTTTCTTCTTTTTCAACATTTAGAGGAAGAGTAGAAACTGACATAAAAAAAAAAAAAAAACCAATTCTAACTTTTTGTCTCTTATTTATCTTGAGCAGCGGTTCTCAAATTGCTATTCAGGGACCTCTGGAAGTCTCCACAAGGTCAGCCCTCTATTCGTGATAACACCAAGATAATTCTTGTTTTTTCTTTTTCACTCACAAGTGTGCAATGGAGCTTTCTAGGGGCTACAAAATGTAGTGTTGTAATGTCATTGCTTGGATGGCTAGTAGAATGTGTGCTTATACATACTTGTGTTTTAAAAAATTCTCAGTTTTAATTTTGAATATGGTAAATATTGATACATGTAACCCACAAAAGCAACAGCTCTTTGGGATCCCCAGTGATTTTTAAAACTATAAAGTGGTTCTGAGACCTGAGATCTAGACAAAAAGTTAAAGAAAGAAAAGTTGTATAATAAAATGTGGGGAAAATATAGAAATTGAGACAAAGGAAGCAAATATTTTGAGGTAAGAAATGGAATACCTTCGAACTTCAAAGTTTACTGTATATTCTTCTTCAAACTGGGAAGGGAAGGGAATATAATCACATCTCTACATGCTGTTATTGGCCCTGGAGACCTGGCCTTTATTCTGATGCTGGCAAAACTCTGGTTTCTATAGCGCCAGACTTGCTGTCTCATTGCTTTATCCCAGGGTCATATTTAACCCACAGCCTCTTTCCAATGTGCCTGGTCAAACGGAGCATTTTTCAGAGTTTATGAGAAGCTGCTACCAGTTAATTTGCTTCCAGTATGAAAATATCACTGCAGGGGCTGAAAGAAGCTGAGGTTAGGTACAGAGGCCCACTCTGCATCTCTAGAGCTTCAATGGCTGCTAGAATCCTGCCACCCTAGGAGAACTGAGGTGTTGATAGAAGACAGAGCAGTGATGATTGTCAGAGAGAACCATAATGGTTTCCATTTCTCCATGTCTGTTGGTAATAGTCACTATTTGTTAATACATGGAGGGTTTAACATGAATGAAGAGAGGGTTTCTAGAATAAATAATCAAAAATTTTCAGCTCTCGTTTGTTATCTTGTGTGGTCGTGTAATTAGTAGATGATGCCTCTAATTCCAACATCAGTATTCTTTGGCTCTAACATGCTCCCTTGCTAGATTTGTCATACAAGACAGATTTGCAAAGCTATGGGAGGAGCAAATAGTTTCAAAATTCTGCTAACACAAATCATGGTAAGGAATTTTTTGTTAAATAATGCTACTTTAATGCTTTTTTGTGACTACCACACCAGTTTCTTTCACTATTTATAAAATTACTCTTTTAACGTTAAAAATCTCCCCAGAGCACAAGTCTAAAATATAAAATATTTAGGTAAATGAAATGAAGTCACATTCTTTTGAGACTATAGTTAATGGTTTCTTATACTTTCTACCTTCTGTGGACCTCTAACTTGCTTTTACTCCAACAGTTACAATGTTCATTCTTTATATTTATAAATAAAATAGACTCTTTTTTCCTTAGGTTAAATTTTAGGCATTCAAATTAAAACAACTGAATGAAGTTTTTCAAAAGTTCCATCAAAATAGATTAGCCATACATAAAAATATAATTTTCTGTTGTATATATTTTTGTAGATGTTTGTTTTGATTTTTGCCTAATAATTATGATATTAAACCTCAGTATTTTAGAATGAAAATATATCCTTTAGTTCTAAGGATAATTTTAAGCACTGAAATTTAAGTTCCTATCTGGACATTGCCCAAGTGTTTTTCAAAATATATTAACCAAAAACTTACAAATCTATTAATAATTTTAATTGTATCATACCGTAATTAAAAATTCAACAGTAAGTCAGTCTATGATGGAGATGCTGGCAGCGTAAGAGAATATTTAAGATTCTAAGATGTAAAATTCAAGGTGGAAATGTTGGTAGGTACTTTTCATTCCCTATTTTCACGAAGATAAATGAAAATGACTAGTACAGAATAGCATACTGGGCCATGGCATTAATGTTGCTGACTGTTCGTTAGTCATCACCAGCAAAACCATGACATTTTTATTGTAAATGCAATGGTCACTTAGTTTATTCAGCCTACATTTTTGAGCTACCTCTATGTGATGATTATGTTATAAATATACTTACATTTTCATGTTCTGTGTATACACAAATATAATTGTACAATTATGGTTTTACAGAAAATTTGAATCTGTGGGAATACCCTCAAGAAATTACTTTTAGAACATTAATATGTATTTAGATACCTTTTTTTCCCTACACGAGATTATGTGGTTGGCATATGGAAGTTGAAATTACATTTTATTCAGATGAAATACGAGTCTGCTATTTGCTGTTATTTATTTTTATAAAATAAATGAAATTGTTGAATTTTAGTATCTGACATCAACATTTGCCTATTTTTCATAAAGTGACAAAAACTATAAGCAGAAGAGTGTCAATATGTAATAAAACATGAAAATGTGTGGTAGTTGTTATTATTGTTGTTGTCGTTGGTATATGGAACAGACTTATTCTCAGAAAAGAAATTGAGGGGCATAAAGCAATGTAAAAAGTGAACTAATAGTCTAACATGTTAAGATACACAGAACTTTAAAATTGAGGGCAGTATGATCAGCTGTGCATAGGTTTCCCTGTCTTGTATCTAATTTCGTCTTCCTTCTGCAGCTGACAGCTGTTCAATTCATATGTCTTTGGTGCATAAGAATGAATTCCATAAGTTACTTGATGTGAGAATGTATAACTTTTATAAAGCATTTGTGAGAAGTGAGGGCAGTAATAAAGTTCAGGCACCTCATGTGAGCACCATTGTTAGCGTTTGCCCCTTCAGGCCACATCCGCCTGCCACTAGCCACCCTAAAAATCATCAAAAAACCCAGGTTTAGTTTTGCTTCGATTAGCTCCATCATTGTAAAGAAGGTATTCCTAAAGAAACTAAGTTTGAGAGTCTGCTTCAGGTGCTTTGTCCCCTGGATGAGATGAAGCAGTAACAGATTACCAGGCCTGAGGGAGGAGGCTGGGATGGGGAGCCAGCACACACAGGAGAGTGGAAAGCAAGGCACCCCCGATGCAGAGCACAGAGCCCTCCTTTCCTCCCTAGGCCTCACTTCATGAGTGAAACTCACCAATGAAACACACCTGAGCCTTCAACATCCCAGATATTATTCAGTCTCCTTTCTCCTTTTTAAGAAATTATTACAGTGCTAGCAATAGTAAAGGTTCACTAAATATTGCAGAATGGATTTTGAATAGAACGTTTGAATTACTTTAATATATACAGAACAGGTACTCATCTGTGAACTTGTACACTTTATCATTAGTTAAAAATTACAAGCCATAACGCTTTAGATTCTGATCATGATCTATAGGTCACATTGGCATAGTTCAGAACCACTGGTATAGAATCAAGTACATCAGAAGGATGCTAGGGACCAGGATGGGGATCAAGGCAGAGGATCCAAGATAAGCCAGGTGGGGCAAGCAGAACAAGTGTTGGAACCAACGAAAGGAATTGCAAGAATGAAACAAAAGCTACTTTATGTTTGTTTGCCTTGAGTTTCCTCCTGTTGCATTGAAACTGGATTCTGAAGCCTTGAAGTTCCAGGAAGAGCTAAGGGGCCAGCTCTGTGTGTGTGTGTTGCAGGAGCGGGTGTAGGAGAAAGCCAGAGCTGCCTCATACTGGCTAGTGAGTGAGAGCTGCTTGTGCGCATTTCTTCCCAAATCTGGGTTCTATGACCTCACATTCGTGGCTTTAAATTGGCCATAGCTGGGCTATTCACACCAGAAATCACAAAACACTTCAAATCAGAGCTATTCCTCTACTGGATAGCCAGTTGTTAACCATATGCCAGCACACTGCTGGAAAGAGCTTCAGGCACCCTATTGATAAAAGATTGCATGTTACAACAGAAAGTGGCAAAAGAATCTTAGTACATGAATTCCCTGTTTTTTTTGTTTATTGTTACAGTTTTGCAAGTATTTAGTGTCAAACATGTCTGTAGTCAGTTTGTGCACGTTTAATTAGCAACCCTAAGAGACAATAAAGCGAGAGCACTTCTAGGAGCTTATATACTCAAGATGAATGTTTGTCAAAGAACTAAAAAGATTCACGATACCTCCTCAAAAGTAACAAAATTGTATATTTTTTTCTTTACTGATTTCATGTGGGTTTTTGTTTAGCTCAGTACTTTTCAGAAAACTTTCACGTGCATGTAGATCCTTTAGGGATCCTGTTAAATGCAGATTCTGATTCTGGAGGTCTGGGATGGGCCTGGGATTCTGCATTTCTATCAAGCTTCCAGGTGAGGCTGATACTGCAGGTCTAAGGACCATGTTTTGACTAGCAAAGATTTAGCTATTTGTGGCAATTAGATAAAAGTCAATAAACAAAAAGGCAAATAAGTGTTTTTTGCTAAATCTGCTTTCTAAGAAAGTAAACTCTGCATAGGAGGAAAAATTATGTGTTTTATCTTTGCATTGTGAATCTTTGAATCTGGGCTACTGCACTTTTTTTTTTTTTGGCAGATGTTTGTTGAGTTCACACAATACAGTAAAAGACTAAATGAGCTGGAAACATTAGAGATCCCAATTATACAACTCACTGACTATCCATAAGCCTGAACAATGAAAAGCATTCTGCGTGCTTTACTCATTTAACTTCATTTAAACCCTTCTTGGCATCTGAGTTGCATTAATGTGATAACTCTTATATAGCAATTAACAAACTGTGGCGATTGTGAACATTTCTGGAGTTTGTCATGTTGAATGGGAGCAGGCTCCGGGCATCTAATTCTTTGCTCATTTTCTAGGGTTGATCTGGCTTTATGGATGATTTGTCTTTTTTTTTTTTCCCATTTTCCTTTGCCACAGAAATCAAAAGTTGAACAAGTAAGTTATGGCTGTATCTTTCCACCAGACCTTTAGTTTTGGAAGTCATTTCTAATGGATGACTTTCAAGCAGTTTCTTCTTTTTGGCTCTTTTCTTTAGGAAACTCATTGAATCTTCAAGAAGATAATCACATTGTACCCACACAAATGCACATCCAACACTTCCACAAAGGTCACAAAAGCTGAGTGTTCTCCGATGCCCTGAGCCTTGTAAGCTCAAGCATATTGAAAGGCAAATGGTGAGCATGTTCTGTATGTATCCAGCGCTAACAATACTGGATATTGTGTCTATTTCAGTGCCTCAGAATTAGCTGTGTAGCTGGAAGAAGGCTTGAGAAAGAGAGAAAAACTTCTTTTCCAAACCCAGAGAGTAGAGAGTATATGACTCAGGGCAGCAGTGCATGGTTTTTCAGCACTGAAATGCAGCATTGTTTTCATAACAACCCAACTGGTGTTTAGAAGACTAATTTAAAGGAACTAACTTATCACCTTCAGGCATTGGAAAATGCTCATAGATCTATTATTTCCTATCTCTGGGAAAGCAGGGAATGGACTTCTTTCCTTCATGCAAGTATACATTACAGAGCTCTGCACGGATTAAGGTTATCCTATTACAGAGAACCAAGTATAGAAACATTCTAATTTTCTGGCTGAATATGTTAAGTGGACCTAGATCGTCTAAAAGTCGCTTGACCTTACATTGCAAATGGGTTATCTCTGATGGATTCTCAAATCAAGTGTCCTTTTATTATAGCAAAATAGGAGTCTCTATCCCAAGCTCTGTGATCTGTTTAATCATTCATGGCTGAATTTTTCCTGCTTACCATCTTACCATGTTTCATCACGATATATTAAAACCATTTAGCATCTTGCTATTTTTTTAACTTTACTCTTGGTAGGATAAACTGTTGGCCTATATGTATAATCAGAGGAATTCTGAGCAAAATGTATTTTCTAAAGCATGCATAAGGAAGCTACAAAAATATTCCTTAAGAAAACATGAAAGCAAGAAAGAAAGAGGGAAAAGAAAGAAGGAAGTAAGGGAAAATGGAAAGAAAGAAAATGTATGTTGTGTTACATACAATGTGAAATGAATTTTTTTGTGTGTGTGTGGAAGATTTGTCCTGAGCTGACATCTGTTGCAAATCCTCCTCTTTTTGCTGAGGAAGATTGGCCCTGGGCTAACATCCGTGCCCATCTTTCTCTGCTTTATATGTGGGATGCCTGCCACAGCATGAGTTGATAAGCGGTGCATAGGTCCGTGCCCGGGATCGGAACCTGTGAACCTGGGCTGCTGAAGTAGAGTGCGCGAACTTAGCCACTATGCCGCTGGGCCAGCACTGTGAAATAAATTTTTAAAGCTTTCAAGTGAAGTCTGGATTCTCAGATCATGTTGTTATGTTATGTATTGTCACTGCATTGATACTTCCCAGAGATGAAGTTCACCTTTATGATTTAGTGGGCAACCGGCCCCATATATCAGGCACCACTGTAAGTTGTATATTAAGTATGCCCGAGTATCATATGCTTACACTTCAGGTTCAGAGTGGTTAAAAAAAAAGATGATGTGTAAAGTTTGTAGAAACACAGGGGAAAACAACTGATTCCAAGGAGATCTCTAAGGATTGTCCAGCTCTGAACCAAATTGTTGTTTACCGAGTTAGGACATCATTATCCCATGAATGACTCTAATAGTTCTCATGGTAAATTTTAGCTTAGCAACCTCTTTTGCAATACCTTTGTGCCTCAAGAATCGCCATTGCTACATTAATGGGAAAAAATAAAATCATTGCCCTTAGTGTAAATTGATAAATAAATGAAAAGCAATAAGATATATTGGAGTATATGAGGAAGCCATTTGGTTTAAAACTAATTCGGCCTAATCTTGTTTGTCCAAAAGGGCCTGATGTGGTCTGTTGAGCATGCATTGTACATCTGCTTTAAACATTTACAATGTTCCAAAGACAAGAATGATGCCCTTAAATATAGCTTCCCCCCATATTGGCATTTCCTTACGGATAAGCACCATCCTGGAAGCTAAGGATTAATTACCAACCTGCTGTGCTCACCTTGTGACCACTGACCTGCTGACCACCCACCTGTTGGGCCAGCTAAGCATCTCATGACAGTAGTAAAAGAGATATTCCTGTCATACATGATGTATGCTCTTTGTTCCACGACAGTGTATAACCACTCTGTACACCCCACTTCTTTGGTGCCCTTCCTTCCTTGAAGAAGCAAGGCCCCAGGCTATAGTCCTCAGACCTGGCTCATAATAAACTCACTCCAATTTTGATTTATAGATTGATTATGGATTATTTGCATCGACAAAACACACATGAAAATAAACATGCTTTGTCTTGGCATTCAAGAATCCTCCATAGGAAACTTAATGGTTAGTAGATAAATCAAAACAATAGATAGGGGTTAATAGCTAAGTGCAGTTTGAACATTGGCTCTTAAGACCCTATCTAGGTTGTGGTTTGTGTCGTTGTGTGACTCCTCCTACATCCTGGGCTATCAAGTAATCTAGCAAGAAAATTTGTTCATCAATGTAGATGGCTGGTGGTGGCATAACTTGTGAACTCCACAGGGAGAGGACTCTGTGGAGTCCTTGTACCTTGGATGAGTGCAAATATTGGGTCCCCAGAGAGAGTTTTCAATGCTTGTCTTGACCTAACACTTGTCAAGTGGCTACCAAGAGAAGTTCTTTTTTGCTTTCTCAGTAATTTTTACTTTATCTTTTCCTATGAGTGAGGCAATGGTGATGGAATTCCTTTATCATTATGTTTAGGAAAAAGAAAAGACCTTTCTTGCCAGGTCTTTCCATTAAGGCAGAAATCTCAGTTTCCTCTATTTCCTGGTGACATTTTTGAGTGTATACTGGTGTTATCTGTATTACAAGAATCTATATTACAAGAATCTATACAAAGAATCTACTCTTTAAAATTCAAAACTTCTCATATGAGTTCTTTCTGCCTTAGGTCAAAAAAAAAAAAAAAGTCAATTTTTGTCTCTCATTACTCATATCATCAAAGGAACACAAGCTAGGGTAAATGGCCTTTGTTTCCTTAACCAAAACAAATATTAACCTGAGTTCTCAATTCTAATTGAGGAAGTGTTTTACATTAGCTTGAGTCCTCCTGTTGGCTCTGACCAAAGGAAAAGGCAGCTGCTAGTCCCCCAAATCATTCAGGTTCATTGTTACAACCAAAGGCACAACTTTTGAAAAATAAACTTTTTATTTTAGGATAGTTTTAGTTAGGCAAAAAAGTTGTAAATCTTTTCTATCGTCCTGAGATTGAATATCTGATCTTTTTACAAAGTAGACATCATACTGGCAATATATTATGTAAATTTAGTAGAAGTTTTCCTTTTAATTATTTGCTATGATAAATGATTGTACACACAGTGGAAAATACTAGCACATTAGACTGCTAAGAGCCTGGTTTGCTATTACAGTTATCACATAAAAGGCATTGTTAATACAACATTGCTGTTGAACCATCAGCCTAAAGGTGGCATTTCTACAAATATGTCAGCAGAGGCACTAACCTTCAGATATTGAAAAGTTTTCCATAGACTTTATCTAGAAAATTTGGGGAATACTTATTTTGAAATAATGTTTTAGTAAGAAATGTTTTATAAATTTCAGCTTTTATCATATCTTTATGAAATAGTTGCCATTTAAAAAATAAAATTCTCAAAACTATTCCCTTGATATAATATGATTTTTAGATTAACTTTTACAGTATAAAAAGCAAACCCGACTTCTGCTCTGGATAACATGGCTCCTGGTCTTCCTCACGAAGTATAACTATAAACTCTGGAAATAATGCAAGAGGCTACCAAAGGAGAAGTCTGGAAGTGGAAAGAAGGCAAATTGATTAGAAGCTCTAGGGTTGGAGGAATAACAGCAGAGGGACATCTTATTACCATCTACCCAGCAGCAGAAGACAACCCAGATTTTGTGTCTCTGCATCTCCAACCTAACAGCAGAAGGTGGTCTAGTTGCCTCATTCCTCCCCTGGATTGCAAAGGAGACCCAATGACAAAACTAGGCAAGCTCAGGGTCTATCAGGAGTCCCGCTGACAATAAGCAGTTGGGGGGAATTAGTCTCTTTCCCCACTGGGCATGAGACTCCCTTTCTCCATCTAGAGACATAGGGCAGCTGAGTGGTTTCAACAGGGCAGATCCTGCGATGATGAATGCCCAACTCAGGAGTCTTCTTCTTCTCCATGAGCTGGAAAATGCCTTCCTCAATCTAGAGACACTGGACAGCCAGGTGGTACTGGCGAGAGGAACCTACCACAGCAAGCGCTTGTCCTGGGAATCATTCTCAGTCCTCTCTGGGCTGGAGAATCCCTCCCCACGCCTTGAGACGTTGGAGCTAGCTGACACTGAGAGGTGTCCCACTGCAAAGGCCCAACCTGGGATATGCTTTGTACTCCCATTCTCCATTAGAGGCACCTGGATTCCTGGCCTCAGGAAGTGCATTCTGGCCCCTCAGGATGCATCATCAGAGATCATTGAGAGTCTCAGAAGTACCCAATCAGACCAAGAGATCATCACAAAACCTCAGAAAATAAAATTCTCGTTGGATTCACATCCCATGCAAAAATAGGCCAGGACCTGCATGCTAAGCCTAAACAGAGTGACTGCCTGCTGAAGTAAAAGATTTAAATTGGATTCAGAGTCTCTCTATATAATAGCCAAAATATTCAGGATATAATGGAAAATAACCCAGCATATAGTGATTTCAACATGAATGAGAAAAAACAATCAATTGATGCCAACACCGAGATGAATCAGATGTTGGAATTATCTAACAAGGATTTTGAAGCAGCCATCGCAAAAATGCTTCAACCAGGAATTACAAATGTTTTGAAACAAATGCTAGAAAAATAGAAAAATCCCAGCAGGAAATAGAAGTTAGAAAAAATAACCAAATGGAAATTAACTGAAGAATATAATAACAGAGATTAAAAACTCAAAATATAGGCTCACTAGTAGAGTGGAGATGACAAAGGAGTAAGTGAGCTTGAGGACAAATCAATAAAATTTACTCAATTTGAACAACAGAGAGAAATGAACTGAAAACAAAAAATGAACAGAGCCTTAGGGATGTGTGGGATGATAAAAACAGATCCAACATTCATACTGATGTCCCAGGAGGAGAGGAGAAAGAGAATGGGGCTGAAAGAGTATATGGAGAAATAATGGCTGAAAACTGCCCAGATTTCACAAAAGACATAAGCCTACAGATTCAAGAAGTTGAGCAAACTCAATAAGATAGACCCAAAGAAATCCATGCTAAGACATAAGATCATTAAACTTCTAAAAGCAAAGGAAAAAAAGTCTTAAAAGCAGTGAGAGAGAAACATCATGTTACCTATAGGAAAACATCAATTCAAATGACAGCAAGTTTCTCATTTAAAATCGTGGAGACCAGAAGGACATGACACCATATTTTTCAAGTGCTGAAAGTAAAGAACTGTCCATTGAAAATTCTATAACCAGTGAAACTATCCTTTAGAAGGAAAGGTGGCAGAGACATTCTAAAATGTAGGAAAATTAAGAGTTTTTCACTAGCAGACCTATCCTTAAAGAATGACTAAAGGAAGTTTTTCAAAAAGAAAGGAAACGATAAAGACGAAATCTTGAAGCATTAGGAAGGAAGAAAGAATAATGAAAAGAGCAAAAATACAAGTAAATACAGTAGATTGTTCTTTTCCTCATGAGTTTTCTAAATCGTATTGATTATCACAACAAAAATTATAGTATCACCTGTTACTCAAGATGAATTGATATTTAAAAGTGGGGAGGCTAAGGGGACCTAAATGGAAGTAAGGTTTCCAGGAGTAACATGTTGATACCAGTAGATTGTGATATATACATACATACATATACACATTCCAGAGAAACCACTAAGAAACTATACAAAGTGATACATTCAACAACACTATAAATAAATAAATACATATTGAATAAAAAAATGTTCAAGAAACCCATAGGAAGGCAAGCTGACTAAAAAAGATCCAGTCCCAAAGGTTACATACTGTATGATTCCATTTATATAACATTCTTGAAATGATAAAACTATAGAGATGGAGAACAGATGAGTAGTTCCAGGGCTTAGAGACTAGAGTGTCAGTGTGGAGACAGGAGGTTGTAGTTATAAAACGGCAACACAGGGATCTTTATGGTGATAGAACAAGGATCTCAGGTATTATTTGTTACCCGTATAAGTGAATCTACAATTATTTCAAAATTAAAAGTTGAATTTTTAACAAATGTAGAAAGCACCCAACTCTTGAGAAAATGCTTTACACAGACTCTAATTCTTAAAATAATGCATCGATAGTTTTCAAGAATTTTTTTAATTGTTAGAAAAAGCAAGTTTTAATGCACACTATATACATTAAGATGCCATTTATATTACATCTAAATAAAACAATTTCATACGTTGTTGTGGATAGAGACGTAAGTAGTGAAAGCATAGAGATGTATATCTTACTATGATATGCACCAGTTTGGGTATAATGTCTACCTTTAAGGAAAGAGCGAGTGAATAGAAATAGATGGGTATGATGAAGCCTTAGTTGTATTTGTAATCTTTTTCTTTAAAAAAAAATAAATCTGAAACAAAACATAGGAAAATATTATTTGTTAACTCTTAAACATTGTCTGTGTTATATACTTTGTCTCATAAATATTTCAAAATTAAAAATGCTTTCAAGGGACGCAACTGAATAAATTTGACAAATGGTGTTGTTGCAACCTTGATTAGACAGTCTACGTAATGGAACCATTTTGGTTTTTCAAAAGTGACTTCAGTTTAGGGGCCGGCCTGGTGGCGCAAGCGGTTAAGTGCGCGCGCTCCGCTGCGGCGGCCCGGGGTTCGCTGGTTCGGATCCCGGGCGCGCACCGAGGCACTGCTTGGTAAGCCATGCTGTGGCGGCGTCCCATATAAAGTGGAGAAAGATAGGCACCGATGTTAGCCCAGGGCCATCTTCCTCAGCAAAAAAAAAAAAAAAAGAGGAGGATTGGCGGATGTTAGCTCAGGGCTGATCTCCTCACAAAAAAAAAAAAAAAAAGTGACTTCAGTTTAAAAACAAATTTCATTTCATTTCTACTATATGAAATAATTACAATGAAAAAGTATTTCAGCTAGAACAACATGAAGCACCTTGGGGGTATAACATTTTTTCTATGTTATAATGGGATCAGATTAGTTAGAAGAAAATTAATTCTAAAGAAATGTGAAACTAAGGAATTTGAATCAATCCCTCATTTAGCTTGCACATTCAGCTTTCTAGCAGGATTTGAGGCAAATTATAAATTGAACAAAACAACCCACAGAATAGTACAATTTAGGATCAAAAGCAAACAAATGTGTAAAGGAAACAAAGAGATTAAGTACAAGAAGCACCACAAATCTGAAAAAAGTAATTACTTTTATTGAGTACTGTATTTGGATCTAAGTCTCTAAGACTAAAGCTAAAAATCTATTAGATTGCATAGTTTTTATTTGTTGCCAAATGAGATTAGATTACTGCATTGTTGGTACAATTTACCCTTGAAATTTAACTCATTTGGGGTTCAAAGTGTACAATGTAGTAGCGCCAGCCCAGAACATTCCCCCTTTTTTTCTTTCCTAAATCATACTTACTCTGCTCCAAGGCAACCCCTTGCCAATCTGGTAGGAAAGTCAGTCTCAGCCATTTTGGGAGTTCCCTCCCAGGCTATCCAAGATTTTACAAGTCTTCTGGCCTCTTGGGTGCTAGAGAAGTTGGGAAGGGACTAGGTCTTTTGTCAGTGGTGGTCACCAGATTTTGCACAGAAGTCTTGCCCCTTGAAAGTCCCTGTCATCTGTGTCCTGAGTCCTGCTGCTCCGGTGATCCCAGAGACCCCTCTCACATTGTCCCGTCCACAGTGTGCAACTCAGAGTCCACAGCCATTCCCTCCATCTCTGTCCAATGTGCAAGGAGACACTTGTCCCACTTTTCCCCAGACTCATACTCAAACTGCCCCCGAGCTGAGCTGCTTCTACCTCTCTGTTTGCTGCGTCTCCCTCTGTGTCCTCTCCATCTGCAAACATAACCTCACACAGTGGGCCTTGCTGAGTCTGTCTTTTCCAGAGTGAGAGTGGAGAAAGGAAATTCTAGCAACTTGTTTTTCTTAATATAATTACGAAAATAATTTTCCAAAACAAAGTTTAGGAGAGTGAAGAAACTATACTGGTGTGGAAGCTGTCTGAAATCCTCCACGGTACTAGTACAACAGCCAGCACTGGTGGTCTAGTGGTTAAGATTCGGCAGTCTCACCTCCGTGGCCGGGGTTCATTTCCTGGTCACAGAAACACACCACCTGCCTGTTGTTTTCATACTGTGGCAGCTGTGTGTTGCCGTGACGCTGAAGGCTATGCAACCAGTATTTCAAATACCAGCAGGGTCATTTATAGTTTCAGCGGAGCTTCCAGACCAAGACAGACTAAGAAGAAGGACCTAGCCACCCACTTCCAAACAGCTTGGCCATGGAAACTCTATGAACAGCAATGGAGCTTTTTCTGATATAGCGCTGGAAGGTGAGAGGATGGCGCAAAAAGACCAGGCAGGGTTCCGCTCTACTGTACACAGGGTCGCTAGGAGTTAGAACACTCGGCAGCACTAACAACAAACTAGTACAACTGGTTGCAGTTCTACTAAAAATAAGACAACTAGTTTTGCGGTGATCTATGGACAAACATCACAAACATATATACGTGTAGCTTGAAACGAAGGATTATTTAAGGGCAGTTGACTAGATTAATTTTTAACTTTATGGTTTTAAAAAATGTAAAAACAAATCTTTTCTTCTCAACGTGTAGGAGGGAAGACAGGCTAGGAGAAAGCCGTACTCATTAATAAGAGAAGGAGAGACTAAGTTAATTTTAATTCTGAAGTGGATACATGAGAGTACTTTATAAGAAAAATGAAGATGTTTGGTATTGACAGCTGGAAAGTGATAAAGAGCAAGCTAAAAGTATAGAGAGAAGAGGAAAGCATGGGCATAAGATTACAACTCTGATCGTCAACTTGAGGTGGGGTTAAAATAAACCCATTGTACTCCCACCAGCAGTGTATGAGAGTTCCCTTCTCTCCACATCCTCTCCAACACTTGTTATTTCCTGTCTTGTTAATTATAGCCATTCTGACGGGCATGAGGTGATATCTCATTGTAGTTTTGATTTGCATTTCCCTGATAGTTAGTGATTTTGAACATCTTTTCGTGTGTCTGTTGGCCATCTGTATATCTTCTTTGGAGAAATGTCTGTTCAGGTCTTTTGCCCATTTTTTAATTGGGTTGGTAGTTTTTTTGTTGTTGAGATGCATGAGTTCTTTATATATTTTGGAGAATAAGCCCTTATCAGATGTATGGTTTGCAAATATCTTCTCCCAATTGTTAGGTTGTCTTTTCATTTTGTTGATGGTTTCCTTTGCTGTGCAGAAGCTTTTTAGTTTGACGTAGTCCCATTTGTTTATTTTTTCTATTGTTTCTCTTGCCCGGTCAGATGTGGTGTTTGAAAAGATGTTGCTAAGACCGATGTGGAAGAGCGTACTGCCTATGTTTTCTTCTAGAAGTTTCATAGAAACGATGAAATCCAGACATTTGTGACAACATGGATGGACATTGAGGGTATAATGCAAAGTGAAATAAGTCAGAGGGAGAAGGTCAAATACCGTATGATTTCCTTCATTAAGTAGTAGATAATAACAACAATAAACAAACACATAGGGACAGAGATTGGATTGGTGGTTACCAGAGGGGAAGGGGGGAGGGAGGAGGGTGAAAGAGATAATTCGGTACATGTGTGTGGTGATGGGTTGTAATTAGTATTTTGATGGTGAACATGATGTAGTCCATGCAGAAATAGAAGTACAATGATGTACACCTGAAATTTTTACAATGTTATAAACCAATGTTACTGCAATAAACAAAAAATTAAAAATAAATAAATAAATAAATAAAACATTGATTGAAAATATAAAAAAATAAAAAAATAAACCCATTGTAATAAGACTCTCTTGAATAATGATACTTCTGTTTGCAATGAGAGCATAGACATGACTGTTAAGGGCAGGCATATTTCTAAGAAGGATTTTTTGAATGGAATTAGAGACTTCTAATAAAGTTGTACTTTTGCCTTGGTAGAAACTTATTCCTTTTTCCAGAAGGCAGCTGAGACAAGCTGAATCCCATGGAGGGATAACTTCACACTGACCAAACAATTTGATCAAAATTGATTTTTTGCTTGTCCGTATATGGTCAAACAAAAAACAAACATTTAAACAAAATCATTTGGCGATTGGTCTTGTCTACAAAGAGAAAAAAAACAATCCAGTGCATGTGCTATCGTCTGCAGCATAGGTTGGCAAACTTTTTCTGCAAATGGCCAGATAGTATATATTTCACGCTTTGCAGGCTATAAGGTCTCTGTCACACTACTAACTCTCCTGTTGCAGCACAAAAGCAGCCATAGAAAAATCCATAAACAGATAGGTGTGGCTGCTTTCCGGTCAAACTTTATTGACAAAAACGAGCAGCTGCCAGATTTGGCCCATGGACCATAGTTTGCTGATATCTGGCCTAAAATATCTCGAAGCCTGGGATATTGGCCCATTGTTATTGTTCTAGAAACAGTTTACCAGGGATGCCATGAAAAAGACATAGGTTCAGATGCTTGGGAAGTATAAGTTGTTGGTTGAATTATGTTTATAAGAAAGGATACAAGCTGATCTCTTTACCATCATGCCTCTACACAAGTACAGTTCTTCAAAATTGCAAATACTTTATCCAGCCCTCTACTTTTAAAAACTAAAGTACTTATTGGTATGCACTTTTCCTGCTGTGTACAGATACGTATTTTTGAGTGCAGGCATACATCATTTTATTGCTTTTAGCGTTATCGTGCTTCATATATATCGCGTTTTTTTAAATTGAAGGTTTGTGGCAATCCTGCATAGAGCTAGTCTATCGGTGCCATTTTTCCAACAAGGTTTGTTCACTTTGTGTCTCTGTGTCACATTTTGGTAATTTTCACAATATTTCAAATGTTTTCATCACCATTATATTTGTTATGTAATTGTTTTGGGGTGCCATGAACTGCACCCCTATAAGGTGGCAAACTTAATTGATAAATGTGTATGTGTTCTGACTGCTCCGCTGACTGGCCTTCCCTCTGTCTCTCCCTCCCTTCTGGCCTCCCTATTCTCTGAGACACAAAAATATTAAAATTAGTCCAATTAATAACCCTACAATGGCCTCTAAGTGTTCAAGTGAAAGGAAGAATCCATGTGTCTCACTTTAAATCAGAAGCTAAAAATCATTAAGCTTAGTAAGGAAGGCACATCAAAAGCTGAGATGGGCCGAAAGGTGGGCCTCTTGTACCAAACAGTTAGCTAAGTTGTAAATGCAAAGAAGAAGTTATTGAAGGAAATTAAAAGTGCTACTCCAGTGAACACACGAATGATAAGAAAGCAAAGCAGCCTTATTGCTGATACGGAGAAAGTTTTAGTGATCTGGATAGAAGATCAAATCAGCTACAACAGTCCCTTAAGCCAAAGCCTAATCCAGAGCAAAGCCCTAACTCTCTTCAATTCCGTGAAGGCTGAGAGAGGTGAGGAAGCTGCAGAAGAGAAGTTTGAAGCTAGCAGAGGTTGGTTCATGAGGTTTAAGGAAAGAAGCCATCTCCATAACATAAAACTGCCAGGTGAAGCAGCAAGTGCTGATGTAGAAGCTGCAGCAAGTTATCCAGAAGATCTAGCTAAGACCATTAACGAAGGTGGCTACACTAAACAGCAGATTTTCAATGTAGACCAAATAGCCTTATGTTGGAAGAAGATGCCATCTAGGACTTTCATAGCTAGAGACTAGAAGTCAATGCCTGGCTCCAAAGGACAGGATGACTCTTGTTAGGGGCTAATGCAGCTCGTGACTTTAAGTTGAAGACAGTGCTCATTTACCATTCCAAAAATCCTAGGACCTTTAAGAATTATGCTAAATCAACTCTGCTTGTGCTCTATAAATGGAACGACAAAGCCTGGATGATGGCACCTTTGTTTATAACAAGGTTTGCAAAATATTTTAAGCCCACTGTTGAGACCTACTACTTAGAAAAAAGGATGCCTTTCAAAATATTACTAGTCACTGACCATGTATTTGGTCACCCAAGAGCTCTGATGGAGAGGTACAAAGAGATGAATGTTGTTTGCATGCCTGCTAACATAACACTCATTCTGCAGCCCATGGATCAAGGAGTCATTTTGACTTTCAAGTCTTATTATTTAGGAAATACATTTTGTGAGGATATAGCTGCCATAGATAGTGATTCCTCTGATGGATCTGGGCAAAGTCAATTGAAAACCTTCTGGAAAGGATTCACCATTCTAGATGCAATTAAGAACATTTGTGACTCAAGGGAAGAGGTAAAAATGTCAACATTGACGGTTTGGAAGAAGTTGATTCCAACCCTCATGGGTATCTTTGAGAAGTACAAGACTTCACTGGAGGAAGTAATTGCAGATGTGGTGGAAATAGCAAGAGAACTGGAAATGGACCCTGAAGATGTGACTGAATTGCTGCAATCTCATGATAAAACTTGAATGGATAATGAACTGCTTTCTATGGATGAGCAAAGAAAGTGGTTTCTTGAGATGGAATCTACTCCTGGTGAAGATGCTGTAAAGATTGTTAAAATAACAACAAAGGAAGTAGAATGTTACATAAACTAGTTGGTAGAGCACTGGCAGAATTTGAGAGGATTGACTCCAATTTTGAAAGAAGTTCTACTGTGGATAAAATGCTATCAAGCGGTATCGCATGCTACAAAGAAATCAGTCATGAAAGGGAGAGTCAACTGATGTGGCATACTTCATTGTTGTCTTGTTTTAAGAAATTGCCACAGCCACCCCAACCTTCAACCACCACCCTGATCAGTCAGCAGCCATCAACATCGAGGCAAGACCCTCCACCAGCAAAAAGATTACAACTTGGCAAAGGCTCAGGTGATGGTTAGCATTTTTTAGCAATAAAGTATTTTTTAATAAAAGTATGTACATTGTTTTTTTAGACATAATGTTATTGCACGCTAATAGATTACAGTATAGTGTAAACATATCTTTTACATGCACTGGGAAACTAAAAAATTCCTGTGACTCATTTTATTGCAATATTTGCTTTATTGAAGTGGTCTGGAACCAAACTGCCACTCTCTCTGAGGTATGCCTGTAATAGGACATTAAAAATAATACCTTCCTCACTTATTTCTTGTTTTTTTTTTTCCTGCTCTCAAATTCAAAAATGTGTTTTATATTCATTTTTTTTCTTATAAGACAACTTTTAAATTCATTAAAAGACCCAATGAAAATTGAATTAGGAAAGAGAGGAAATAAATTAAAGTCTCAAAAGTAGAACTAATTAAGAAATTCAATGCACAAGAGTTAACTGGAACTGTCTAAGGGTCAAAATTTTAAATGATTAAAAAGTTATTCATGCACGCATACACTTATTTAAATGATTAATTAAAGCCCTACTGTGTGCTAGGTTTTGTGATAGGCACTGTAAAGGGCATTCAAAGTATTAAAATAAGTCAGGATTCTCTCTTTTGACAGGGAACACAGACAAAATTGCATTGCTTGTTGGTGAAAATAGATAAAAAGCGACTTTTTGAAGAGTTACTTTCCCTTTATGTAAATGCTGAACATTCAGCGGTTGGCCTAGAGGAATTTAGCCTAAAGTAATTTAACCAAGCTTCATTTTTCAGGAAGTAGCCAAGAGGTGAGCATCTTTTCTAATTCCAGTGAAACCTGTTGGTGAATATTGTACTAAGGTCCCCAAACTTTCCCTCTCCCCATTCTTTCCCCTACAGCCTTCAATAGCTAACACCATTCTGCTACAGTTCAGCCATACACTCACTCTTGTTAATTCTCTCTTTTTCTTTTTTTTTCCCACTGAAACAAACAGCAGTGCAAATCAAGATCAAAAGAAATTTGTTGGTCTTCTATAGCTTTTTAAATGCTTTTGATAGAGAAAGTGGAATAGTCAATTGATTCTATTCAACTCAAATAGAATATTTGGCAATTTTAACAGTTTGCAGACTCCACATCTACCTATGTTTCACTTTTAAATAATTGTCGAGAGGCAGAAAATGGTATCATGGAAGGATTACAGCCATTTGCCTTGGGTCCATCATGCATGGCTTTAAAAAAATAAAAACTTCAAATGTAAAATTTCAGTTATCTTCATTATCACAGAACGTGTCAAGTTGATATTCTTGCCCCACTTCCAATGTAGAGACCAAAGATGAGGTGGTAGTAAGGGTTGGAGTGAATGTGAGGAATGGTACTTATTATGAGTTGCATTGTGTCCTCTAAAAAGATGTGTCGAAGTCCTAATTCCCGAGTCCTCAGAATGTGGCCTTATTTGGAAACAGGGTCTTTGCAGAGATAATCAAGTTAAAATAAGATCATTAGGGTGGACTCTAATTCACTGTGACTGGTGCCGTCATAAAAAGGGGAAATTTGGACACAGAGACTAGACACACAGAGGGAAGACTATACAGAGACACAAGGTGAACGCCATGTGAAGATAAAGGCAGAGATCAGATCGGGATGATGAATCTATGAGCCAAGAAATGCCAATGATTGCCAGCAAACCACCAGAAGCTAGGTGAGAGGCATGGAACAGATTTTACCTCACAGCCCTCAGAACGAGCACCAACACTTGCCAACGCTTTGATCTCGAATTTCTAGCCTGCAGAACTGGGTGACAATAAATTTCTGTTGTTTAAGCCACTCAGTTTGTGGTACTTTGTTACAGCAGCCCTAGGAAACTAATACAGGATAGGACTGTGGAATGAGAGATAAGTCAAAGATAATGTATAAGCCAATGTATATATGTTGATATACACAATTCTCTACAGTTTGGAAAGATCATGATTTTACATTTTGACGAGCCCACTGAGTTTTTTCCAAATTTCAAGTGATCACTTAATATGTTGGAGACATGGAAGAAGGAGTGAGTCTCACTTTAGGTTAACATCTGTCCCTTTTGGCCCTGGCTGAAATAAAATTATCCCACCTGGTCCTTGGTTGTTGATCCCTGCAGACCACTGTCTTACTGTTTCTTATTTTCACAAGGCCTCTGCAAGTCCAGATCTCTGCCAGTGCCTTTCTTTACCCTCTGGGTTATAGGGACTAATTCATATTTTTCCAATCCACTTTGGGGTTATGGGCAACTCATTAGGGATGTCCAAATTCCTTCACCACCTCTTTAAAATATGAAGATGTGTGGACATCATTTAACTGCCAAGTGCACAAAGCTTGGTCCGGGAGGCTGTTGCAGGTTCTTTGTTGCCTGGACTCATCACCCGGACGTTTCTACTCTGCTGCTTTGTCACTGCATTTTGTCTGTGTTTTTAGTGGTGAGACCCTGTAGTCGTACTGCTTTCCTGGCCTCTACTTGGTTGTAAACCTATATGAGGTTTCTGGATTCTTTATACCATCTTCTTATTGGAATTTGGGAGCTTGACTAAGCCAGTGGGGAGGTTTGGCAAGTTTTAGGGAACAGGCTCCTTTTGAGGATACACTGACCAGTATCTCACTTTTTAGCTTTCTCATTGACTCACTTCCTTCTTCCATTTGAAGGACTTTTGCCCAAACTGTGAGTAAATAAATTTGGTCTTAAATGTGTAATCTACTAAAACGAATGCATATTTATCTTAATAAAGGCTATTAAAATGCAAAAGTAAACAATTTGACTTTTTTATTCTTTGCATTAGGCTGTTCATTCTTTCTCTGAGACATGGGCATGGAACATTATAGCAACTGTCTGAATAGAGGGAAAGTTATTGGATAACAGGAAATACCAGCAATGAAATACTAATAGTTTGAGCTTTAGTGAAAGGTTGTCATAGTAATTTGGACAAACCATTTTGCTAAAGACAACCAAAAGGTTACATGAAATATATTTAAAAATTCTTAAAAGCATCAAAGAACTAAGAATACAGTAAAGAAATACTGGATCAAAATCTTGGAGAGGACGAGAACCCAGATGGATTACCCTAGCACGTAAAACTGCTTTGATCTATGGGTATTTTTTTGATCCAAAAATTGACCTGTCAAAATAACCTGTATTTTAGCAGCTGCATGGAGCTAGGAGGGATCAAAAATCAATGCCTATGGCCCATCAAGGATAGAGACACCTGCAGAGCCACTTCTACTTCAAGCAGGGACCCCAAAGGTTATGTCCTAGGGTATGGGTGAACTTTGGGAATAGACTTGGAGCCTGGCTTTACATTGTCTAGTGATCCAGGGAATGTCTACTGATTAAAGTGGTCCCAGACTAGTGGAACTCAACACCTTGTAAAAGCAAACAAAACAAGAACCATCTGGAGGAATTTACCGTCATCTCCTGCCTCAAATTATTCCTGCAAGTAATTTTTAAAATAAAATGTCATGGACACAGTCAAATGTGATGAAACATTCAAGGGAATAAGACACCATGAATAATAACCCACAGAAACCACGGAGAATGGAAAGATTCACAAAGACTTGAGATGTTAGGACTATCAGGTTTAGACTGCTTACTGTGTTCAAAGAACAAAAGTCAAAGTTGTAGATAAAACAGGAAACTGGAACTGTAGAAAATATAATAGAAGAATTGAATAGGTACCAAATGAAAATCTGAGATGAGAACAACACAATAACTGAAATAATTTAATGGGTATGTATTACTGCAAATTGGACATAGTTGAAGAAAAGTAGTGAATGAAAAGATGGATCAGAAAAAGCTAAACAAATTGCAGCATAGAAAGACAAAATGATAGAAAATACAGAAGAGAGCATTAAAGGAATGAGAGAGTCTGTCAAACTTCTATTTGGAGTCCCACAAATAGGAGTGAATCTAATGCAGTAAAGCTATTTTATATGGTCTGAAAATATATAAAATACATTTGACAAACAGTAGAAATAGACAAATTCGTAATCATAGTTGGAGATTTTAACTACTTTCAGTAATAGATAGAAAAGAGAGTTAAATAGCATAATTATCAATTTTGACCTAAGGTACATAAAACTAATAGTGTATCCAACAACTGCAAGGTAATCATTCTTTTTAAGCACACACACAACTTTTATGACAATTGACCATAAATGGATCAAAAAGCAAGTCTCATCAAATATCAAATGACTACAATCATTCAGAGTGTATTCTCTGATGACAATGACATTTTGCTAGAAATCAATAGCGTAAAAATTACAAGAAAATCCACATGCTTGAAAATTTAAAAAAAAAATACTTTATGTTATGACTTTCACATCTTTTTTTTTCCTTCCTTTTCTTTTCCCAGAATTTTTAATTGCCTTTTGTTTTTGTTATGTTGATAAAAAAGATACTCTCAAGTTAATCTGGAATCTCAATTATGTTTTATATTATTGAATTTCCTTTTTTCCCCAGAGACCTTGCTTCAAAAACACTTTGTCCTTCTGCCTCATTCAGGACTGGATGCTCCCTAAGACTGCTGCATGGCTGTCATCCTGAGAATTTCCTTGGCTGTCCTACTGGTTTGGATCCCTATTTCCTGAAACTTTATCCTTTCTTTTTCTTAGATTCTTATTTGTTTTGGTAGTGATATCTTTATGTAATTCCCTCAAAAGCATAAGGTAAATTTTCTGAGTTTCTATATGTTTAATTTGTTCTGCTGTCACATTTGATTGATAATTTGGCAAGTTATAGAATTCTAGGATTAAAATAATATTTTTTGTAACTTTGAAGGCATTGCTCCATTTTCCTCTAGCATTGAGACAGGGAGGTGAAGAATTCTGCTATGTATCTAATTCTTTTTTATAGGTAACCTGTTCATTTACTTGGAACGTTTTTTCTTTCTACACATTTTTAGAATTTTCTTGTCACCCTTGAAGTTTCAAGTTAATGAGAGTTTTTCCAAGTCTAGGACATTTTTTATCATTCTCTTAGCATTTCTTAGGCCCTTTAAACCTGAAACACATTTCCTTCTACACTTCAAGGAAATTTTCTTTATTTCTATTATAATTTCCTTTCCATGGTTTGCTTTTCTTGTCTTACTTGAATAACCCCCTGGTGGTTTAATATTGGGCCTCCTGATTACTTCTCCATGTCTCATATTTTCTCTAGTGAGTTTTACCTTTTGAGTATAGAAATTAGGAGCAAGGGGCCTGGAGGCAGACTCACTTTATTTGAATCTGTGATATTCCTTTTCCTAGGCCCTTAAACTAATAGGTGATTTTTTTCTTTCCTGTAAATTGGAAATAGTAGAATCCACCTCATAGAAGTGTAGAGGATAAAGTGAGTTAATACATACAACATATTTACAATAGTGCTTGGCACATGTAAGCAATTGCCATATGTTAGCTCTTATTATTTCTTACTTTCTAATTATTTTGTGGTGTAGCTATTTGATTTTATCATCCTGCCACTCCAATGATTTTTTTTTCTTTTCGTTTATTGCAGTAACATTGGTTTATAACATTGTATAAATTTCAGATGTACATCATTATACTTCTATTTCTGCATAGATTACATCATGTTCACCACCCAAATACTAATTACAACCCATCACCACACACATGTGCTGAAATATCCCTTTCGCCCTCCTCCCTCCCCCCTTCCCCTCTGGTAACTACCAATCCAATATTTGTCTCTGTGTGTTTGTTGTTATTATTATCTACTACTTAATGAGTGAGATCATACGGCATTTGACCTTCTCCTTCTGATTTATTTCTCCAATGATTTTTTTTTTTTAGTTTTTTTTTATCTTGGAGAACACTTTTGTAGTCCCTGATTTTTGTTTTCTATTCGATTTTTGTTTTCTTGAGTGTATAATATCTTCCCAAATATTAAGGAGCACACTGAATCCTTTTTTTTTTTTAAAAGTTATCCTTAATTTCCTGTATTACTTATTTACTTGGTCAATTTGGTCTTTCTTCTCTGTTCTATTGGATTTTCTCACATGTCTGATGATCCTCATTTGCTTTTTCATATTTGAGATTAATGAAAGATAGTGTAAGTTTTGTGGGTTTTGTTCACTATTGAATAATTTTGTCTATTTCACAATGGACCTCTACCATGAGTGGGAAATCTGTCTGTATTGGTGGACAGGATACATAAGAGATCAGACTTGAATTCAGGGCAAGCATAGTCTAAACAGAAGAGGGCTCTATTTAAGGTATTAACACACATTCTAGAAATCACAGTTTCTTTAGGGAAGAACCTTTGCATTTTTCTCCTTAAAGATTAGAGCTGAATTGCCTGCTTTTATGTGGACTGAGGATTAAAGAAGGGGTAACTGGCATGGTTATTCCATAGTGAGGCCTTTGTTTAATCGTCCTATCTTTATTTTGACAATTCACTTTGCTTTTTCTATTAATTTTAAGCTTAGCATCTATGCGGCTTTGATCAACAGAGCAGCTAGTTCCATGACTGCAGTACTGTTCCTAATTGTAGAGGTTAACAAACTACAGCCATGGGCCCGCTACCTGTCTGGGTGAAGTTTTATCGGAACACAACCACATCCATCCTTTTAGGTGTTGTCAATGGCTGCTTTGTGCTACAACAACAGAAATGAGTATATATAACAGAGACTGTATGGTCTGTAACCCTAAAACATTTCTATCTGGCCCTTGACAGAAAAGGGTTGCTGGCTGGTCCCTGCTTTATTGTTTCACCTATTTTATAACTTTCTGAAATTTGTTAACATGTCTTGTCTGATGATAATTCCTATTCCCATTCTCTTTATAAGTTTGTTTTTTCTTATATACTTATATTTTTATCACAATGTATTTCATGAGGGACATGAGGTACATATGGGTTTACAATCTGCCATCTTGAACAAAAGTCTGTTTTCTTTCATTTTAAATTCATTGAGTTCACATTGAGTACATTATTTTTAATCATTTCTACCTTCTAATTCTATAACCTTGACTTAAATCATATCTCATTTTCCTCTTCTTATTTCATTATTCTCCAAAGTTATTGGCCTTATTTTTTCTCTGTCTTTCTGCTTTTACTAATACGTCCCACTTTTTTTTTTTTTTTTTTTTTTGGCCTCATTCTCTCCTTTAGAGCCATCACTTTCCTAAATTAAAGATTAATTAGTATCTAGATTGCTTACATCCATTGTTTTCACATACTGGCCATTTGAAACATTCTAGCAGTTTTGCTATAAAATTAGGAGAAAAGAAATTCAACCTGCTTATAGTTTTATGTCTGCTTATACCTTCTGGAGGACATGGAGATTTCGTCAAGTAACTTACTATTTTTAAGATAACTCATTTAATCCTACTAAACAATCATATAACTAGCTGTTTAGGAAATAACCAGCTCTTGGAACAAAGTCAAATTTGTAGTTTTCTCTTTTTCTAAGCGACTGGTTTTGTATGCATGAGATTCACGTATCAGCCAACTTTGTTCTTTGTTATCTGCTATGGAGAAAACTTTCTGGTGGGACAGTCATTGAATGCATTGGCTAAATAAAGTTTGAGGATTAACGGTCGATTTCAGTGCTACTTCTCTGTCTCTCATTACTATCTTTCAATAATTAGGAGCCTTGGTACTTACTACCTTCATATCATAGCGATGGGGTAAAGATGAATGAGACAGGTGTTTGTGACATGCTTCTAAGATGTCAAAAGGACATCCTTTGTTAATATAGACATGTCTTAAGAGGCATTCTGTCTTTATTCCCTGCTTCATTCAACTTGATTATACAAATGGGAGTAGGGATCCTTTTCTCACTGCTATTCTTTAGGTCTGCTTGGGACTTAACAACAATCCCACATTTTGTATAGATTCAGAACTCCTGAATTCACTGATACTTGTACCAGAACTTTGAGGGTAGAGCTGTTGCAATTCAGAGGACAAGCTGTGAAAAATCTATGGTTGACTTGAGATGCATAAAAACCAGAAATAAGTTTGACATCATGACAGTAATAACCGAAATTTATATAAATTAATAATTTCTCATAATAAAAAAACCCACAAACACATCAAGGGCCATTAGTTCCTAAGAGAATGAAATGAGAATGAATGAGAAATGGCAAACCTGGCTTACCAGATCTGTCCTTGTTATAATTTAGGCTTGTTCTTGCCATGATTCAAGTCCCACGCCATCCCACTGCACCTCTTGTAAGATGTACTCAACAATACATCTTTCAATCTTAATTTGAATAACTGTAACTTTCTTTTCACTTGGAAAGATTTTATGTGAGTCTGTTCACATACTGTATTTGTGGGCAGATATAATTAACTCTAGTGCTGAGAAAAAACTAGAGGTATAAAAAAGTTTTAATCATTTGGTCACCATGTAGATATTTACATAATTTAATCATACAAACTAATTAAATGTCAGGCCATTTGTAATACAGAAATCAAGCTATGACCATAGGTCATCAGATGTAGTAATTAGATATGCATGTATAATTGCGTTAGAATCATATTAAGAAAAAAAGCAACATCGAGACAGGTCATTTCTTTGTTCCTAATTACTTTTTTATAGTTTTGAGTTGATTTATTGGCACTATTAGGAGCTACACAAACATGTAAGTGTGTGTGTATGTATCTGTGTGTGTGTGTGTGTTTTTAAATTGGCTTTATTGTATGTCAAGTCACAGTTTTCAAAATGGATCATTTTGATGTTTGTGGGAGAGTTAGTTAAAAAATTAATGAGAAGGATAAACAAATAGCATATTTTAACCCTGTGCTGAGCATCCTGCTTTTTTTTATAGCTCAAGAGAGCCAGGAAATTGAGTTTTTACTATATTGCCCAGATCTGAACGAAAAATAAGAAGGAAGCTTCTCAGCAGATAATAATGGAAAAGTTTTCCTTTATTTTATTAATTTTACCTTTTTTTCGGTAACCTTAAATAAAAATACATTTGTATCAAATCCTTTTTGGATCAAGAATAGATGTAAACATAATTAATATTAATAAATAAGCTAAAATATTTGTTTTGTAAGAACAGGCAAAAACATCACAATACTTTATTAATATTAATCATTTGTTCTAAGCAAATAGAAGATGTAACTAGTGGCAATTTAGTTCTTTTACTCCGTACAAAGAGATGCAATCCTTTTTATTTTTAAAACAACAGTTCTTTTTGACTTAAGTGTTTGCTTTGGTTGAATTCATAGAATTTTGCTTTTGCTTGTTGTTACTTAATAATGTGTCTGAATGAAAACAGCCAAAGGTAATGGAACTTTCGAGGAGAAGTTGACTGCAATAAGCTGGTCGAGTTCTGTAACAGTAGGAGTCCATCATTAAACTGATTTTGAGGGACAAGGATGACACCTTCATTTTAAGCTTTCCGCATTAAGTAAGAGAGTCTCTCTTTATCATGGGACATGGATTTGACTGGCAGGCATTTTATAAACACACTTAAGTTATAGCAAAGTGTATTGTAAAGATTTTCTAAGCAATTTAGACAAGATGATTTTTTTAAAAGCCTGAAAGAAAAATCAGAGATGGGTAATAGGTTTTGAAAGCAAGTATCTGCTTCAAATTAATAACTAAAAAACACAGAAGTATATAACATATCTGTAAATTTAGGTCTATAAAAACTAAGCAAGCATCACGCATCAGAAATTCAAATAAAATGGAAACATAAAAGAATAGCCGTGAAAATTTAAGGAAAATTATGAAAAGTAAATAGTAGTGAGCAAGTAACCCTAAAAAATACTCAAACATATTTTAAAACTTTAATATTTAAAATAATTTATACCCATGCATAGATAGATGGTGCAATGTAATGGATGGAATAAAATAGAGTTTCTAGGAATAGATCCAATTATTTATTAGGAATTTACTATATATTAAGTTTGCATTTTAGATTCCTGGGAAACACATTTATAAATAAATTATTTTGGTAAAATTCACTATACATCTAAAGAAAGAATAAAACTGTACACCTATTGAAAACATGCTAAAATCATTTTGAGATCAGCATCATATGTATAAACTGTAAAGTTCTAGAATAAAAAAAAATTTATCATAGTGCAGATGAAGTCTTTCTAAGAAAGACACGAAGTCAAGAAGCCATAAAACAAAAGAAAAATTTACTAGGATTACTTTAAATATATACATATATTTATTTTTATTTATATGTGAAATTTACATTACAACTTATAATTATTGGCTCGGTTCCTTGTCCCTGTATTCCTATCACCTTTGAAATAGGGACCATGAAATGCCACCTTCTTGCTCAGTCCTGCCATAGCTCTGGGACTGCTCCTGACTCATTTGAGGGCATTTTAAAAAATTATAGAGGAACAACTCTACGCCTATCTCCAAGCGAGACTTGCTGTTGGTTCCATATTGAATTGGTTTTCTGGTTCCAGGAGGAGTTAGGTTCTGAATTTTGTGATCAACATCTGTTCTTTCGTAAGTACTTTTTATTTTTTTCTGAAAGAGATGTGCCTTGGGGTCTCTCTTCAGGTTCAGAGATGAAGGACAGCCCCATGTTTCTCCTGCACAAAAATTAGAGAAGTGTTTTTTTTTTTTTTTTTTTAATCAAAGTAGTTCTTTAAAGATCATAAAGACTAGAAACTGGATAGAGAACAAAGACATGGACAAAATGGTAAATACAGAGTTGCAAAGAAGGCATCTTTGTTGGGAAAGATCTTGAGAAAATCGCTGCTCTGCCTTTCTGAATCCCTGCAGAGTGAGATCCAGATTTTGTGGAGACTGAAACTTGTACCATTTCAGAGGCCTTCTCTCAGAAAAATATTTCTAAATTAAGTACACAAAATTCAGTAAAGGAGTGAATATTTATTTAGAGGGTCCTGTACAAGTAAGGGGCCCTGAAGTTTAAGCATCATTACCTTTATGCTAAATTAACCCCTGCTCCTATGATAATTATTATCTGATTCACTGCACCTCATTCATCTGACACTTAATCATACACTGCCTAATTTTATTATTTTACTCTCCATGCCTAGAATTTAAATTCCTGGAGAATATTTTTCAAAATTCACTCTCTTGTGCTATACCTTCCTCTTCTCTGTCTCCTGCCCCTTGGTGTTCATCTGAACCAAATATTAGGCGCTCAGAGTAGAGGCTCAATAGATAGTTATGGAATAATTTTTTGAATAAAGAGTAGATGAAAAAGCACTTCCTCTGAAATGGACATTTCTCTTTTGAAATAGGTAAATAAGAAATTACTAGGCTAAATGTTTCTATAGAAGATATTTTAAATCTAATTAACAAATTGGATATGGTTGACTCATTGGTACTGGAGGATATCAATCCAAGAGTGTATTAATATTAAGTTTCATTATTATTTTTCAAAATGGGTGACTTCTTAACACAATCAACTAATGCTGAAGCTTTCCTAGAGGACAATTCAATTAATTCAACAAAGTAACCCACTACACAAAACACTGTCTTCCTCCCCAGTCCAAGTAAATGCCAAATTTGTATCATGATCTTTGTCTGCCATCAGTTTGATAATCATAATGGTTTTGGCGTTACTGATACATTTTCACACCATCCTTTTGTCTCAGATGTAAATGTAGATGTGAGTGCACTTCTCTAGCTTTCTTCATCTGTCCTTGCCTTCTTCCTTATTAAAAAATTACCCATGTGGAAAATTAAAAAGAAAGCAAAACTAACTATGGAATCACAACTCACAGCACTCCAATGATTTGTAATTTTCATAACTATTAACAATGCACTCCCTATGGACTACAGCATAGATGAGATAGGCTGTCGGTTACACAGGAGCTCCAACTTAATCCTTCCCTCCAACTCAAGGAGACGTAACAAAAGCAAGTAAGGGAAAATGACATTGGGACAACCTTGGATTAATCTTAATTTATTATTTTTTTAAGAAAAAGATTAACAGTGTTGGTCTTTTTTTTTTTTCCTTCTGGCAGTAAAACAAATTACTTCCAATACCAGGATGCATTTTTTAACAGAATCAGGAAAATGCAAATTTGGAATTGTTACTTCTTTGCCATAAACATTTTGGCACTTATTGGTTTTTTTTTATCATTGCCCAACTAAATTCCATTAGCATTTAAGACAACAGAAATGAAGAAAACCATAATAAGTATGGAAATTCTGCAAAGGGGGACAGTGACCTTATGTTGATATGCATTTAATTGTACAATTGGAGCATAAGAAACACTACCAGCAAGTTTCAAAGGGTACAGTTAAGGGCCCCAAATTCTGCTACCAACTTAGGAATCGTGGCCAGGTTGATATTCTAAAAGTGTTTCATCTAAATACATCTAATCCCAGTTCCAAGACCTCACTTGCCATATTTCTGATTACAGACAGAGTGTCGAAATGCTATTTCGACATGTGACATTAAGCAAGTTTCTCAATCTCCATCTCCCTAAGCCTCACTTTCCCTACTGTAAGATGACAGTAAGACTGGATTTATCATGAGGATTATCTTATAGACTTATCATGAGGATTAAATTAGTTAATGACTACGAAGTGCTTAGGATAACGCCTGGTATGTGGTTAATTGCTATATAAGCTCTTAAAACATTATTTTCTAATAAAATAGGGGAACGGGGAATTTTAGGATAGTTCTGAGGCACCATTGTCTTTCTATTTGTGAACTCTACTTCAAACTTCTAGAAAAAGTCCCAATATGGACAATAGGAAAGAGGAAGAAATTTAATATATCATCAGAATAAGGAGTGCCTGAGGTGAGCTTCAGGTCCAGCAGATTCTAGATGCCAAACCTGTGACATTCCCATTGTGGTGGCCACCATGATGTATTAATACATTTTGTTGCCAATGTTAGAAAGCTCCTGGATTCTTCTTTTGTTGACATCTGCAACAGCAACACAAATCCTTGGTGTGAGAGGATTTAAATATTCAGAGATGTGGTTCCCTTGAAAGTGCCTCTATTAATCTACTTTTTCTAATACTTGAAATGGATTATAAATGTTGCCCTGCTACTCCTACTTCAATTCCACTGAACTCCAGTGCCTTTAACAACTGGCTATATAATAAAGCTGAAATACCTCAGTCAGTTCACTTGTGCCCAAAGGAAGCAAGTCTTAAAAGTCACATCATAAGCAGACCAAAAAAAAAAAAAAAAGAAAAATTCCGTGATGGCAGGGACTTCGTCTATCTTGGCCATGCCTATATCTCTGTGCTTAGGACTTTCCCCGGTATATACATTAATAGGCTTTCAATATGCTTTGTTTTGTTTTGAATTTGAATGAATGTATGGATGGAAGGATGGATAAATATTTCAATCAAAAGAAGAGTATATTGTATATTTCTAGATATATATAGACATGAAGACAAAAAACCTGGTTTATGATCCTCCTTGCAATTTTACAGCTAGAAAAATCTAACTACAAAAACTCCAGCATTTCACTAAACTTGTATATCAATTTTAGGATTATTGATATATTTACTATATTGAATCTTCCCGTCCATTAACGTGGTGTGACTCTCCATTTATTTAGATTTTTGTTAAAATTTCTTTCATCAGGGTGCAAGCATACAAGCCCTGTACATATTCTGTTAGATACCTAAGTATTTTTTGAGTGATTGTAAGTGATACTGTATTGTTAAGTCCAATGTCTATGTGTTCATTGCTAGTATATGGAAATACAATAGATTTGTGTATGTTTATCTTATCTTCTGAGACTTTGCTGAACATACTCATTAGTTCTAGGAGTTTTTATAGATTCCTTTGGATTTTCTATATACGGAAAGAAGGATAGTTTTATTTCTCCGTTTCTGATCTACGCATTTTATTTCCTTTTCTTGCCTTATTACACTGGCTAGAACTTCCAGTACGTGTTGAATAAGAATGGTGAAAGTGGATATGCTTGCCTTATTCCTGATCTTACAGGGAACTAGGTCTGTCACCATTAAGCATAATTTTAACTGCAGCATTTTTATAGATGTTATTTATCAAGTTAAAGAAATTCTCTTCTATTCCTTTTTTCCCTAAGAGTTTTAATCATAAATTTGTGTTGAATTTTATCAAAACCTTTTTCTACATTGATTGATTTGATCATATGATTTTTCTTTTTAGCCTGTTAAAGTGGTGGATTACATTGATTTATTTTCAAATATTGAACCAACTCTACATCCCTGGAATAAACCCCACTTGGTAATGTTGTATAATTCTATTTACATGTTGCTGGATTCTATTTGCTAACAATTTAAGGATTTTTGCCTCTATATTAATGAGTGATATTATTATATCTTTTTGTTTGTTTGTTTTTGTTTTGTACTGTCTTTGTCTAATTTTGGTATCAGGGTAATAATAACCTCATAAAATCAATTGAGAAATGTTCCCTACTCTTATTTTTTGGAAGAGATTTTGAGGAATTGTTAATTCTTCTTTAAAAGTTTGGCAGAATTCTCCAGTGAAACCACCTGGGCCTGGAGATTTTGGGGGGGAGGAGTTTTAAAATTATTAATTTATTTTCCTTAATATATATAGCCTTATTCAAATTATCTATTTCAATTTTGGTAAGTTGTGGCAGTTTGTGTTTTTTGAGGAAGTACTCCATTTCATCTAAGGTCTCAAATGTATATGTATAGAGTTGTCTGTAGTATTCTTTTATTATCCTTATGATGTCTATAGTATCTGTAGGGATATCCTATCTCATTTTTGATGTTAGTAATTTGTATCTTTTCTCTTTTTTTCTTGTCAGTCTTGCTAGAGGTTTGACAATTTTATATTATAACTTCAAAGAACCAACTTTTTGTTTCATTGAATTTTCTCTGCCATTTTTATGTTTTCAGTTTTATTGATTTCTGCTCTTATCTTTATGATTTCCTTCCTCTGTTTGCTTTGGACGTAGTTTTCCTCCTTTTTCTAGAGTCTTGAAGTAGGAGCCTAGATTATTGATTTGAGTCACTTCCTCTTTTCTAATTTAGTGCTATGAATTTCTTTTTCACTACTACTTCAGCTATATCCCACAAATATTGTTGTTGTATTTTCATCTTCATTAAGTTCAGTGTTTTTTTGTTTTTTTTTTTTTTAGTTTGCCTTGAGGCTTCTTCTTTAACCCATGGATTATTTAGAATGTGCTGTGTAGCTTCTAAGTATTTGGAGATTTTCATATTATCTTTCTGTTATTGATTTTTAGTTTGATTCCACTGAGGTCAGAGAATACATTCTGTATTATTTCAATTTTTTAAAATATGTTGAGGTTTATTTTAAGCCCCTAGCTATAGTCTATCTTGGTAAATGTTCCATAGAAACTAGAAGAGCTTCTATATAAATGTGATTAGATCCTGTTTGTTGATGCTGTTGTTGAGTTTTTCTATACTATTGCTGGTTCTCCATCTAGTTGTATAAATTGCTGAGAGTGATGTTGATGTCTGCATATATCTGTGGATTTGTCTTTTCACTTATATTGCTTTTTGCTTCGCATGTTATGTAGCTCTGTTGTTTGGTGAATACACATTTAGGGTTGCTATGTCTTTTTGATGGATCGACCCTTTTATAATTATACAATGTCACTCTATGTCTCTAGTAATTTTCTTTGCTCTGAAGTCTAATTCATCTGATACTAAAATAGCTACTTCTGCTTTCTTTTGATTAATGTTTGCATAATATATCTTTTTTTCTCCTTTTGCTTTCAACCTTTCTATACTGTTATGTTTGAAGTGACTTTCTTCATAGGCAGCATATAGCTGGGTTATGTTTTTGAATCCACTCTGCCAATCTCTGTATTTTAATTGGTATACCTAGACTACTTACATTCAATGTAATTATATATCTAGGGCTTAAATCTGCCATTTTATTTTTTTTTTTCTGTTTGTTCTCTCTGTTTCTTTATTTCTGAGTTTTCCTTTTCCTGTATTCCTGTGGACAACTTTAACATTTTTTAGAATGATTTTTTGATTTATCTATAGTGATTTTGAGTGTGTTGTTTTGTATAGCTTTCTTAGTGGCTATTCTGTGTATTACTTTATATATACATAATTGGTCTAATGGTGTCAACATGTCATTAGCTTAAGCGAAGTATAGAAACCTTGCCTCCATTTACATCTCTTTATCCTGTCTAGTTTATCATGTAATTTTATCAAATATTTTCTCTATACACATGTATAACCACATCAGAGAGTGTTATATTCTTCAAGCATAATTTACAAAACTCAAGAGGAGAAGAAATATGTATTTTATTTACTCATATTTTTGCTGTTTCTATTCTTTCTTCCTTGTCGTTGTTTCAAGATTCCATCTTTTATTCTTCATTCATTCTCTTTCTGTTTAGACAACTTGTATTAACCATTCTTTTAGGGTAGGTCTGCTGATGATAAATTCTCTCAATTTCCTTCATTTAACAATGTCTTGATTTCCCTTGCATTCCTGAAGGATATTTTCATGTCTATAAAATTGTGAGTTGACAGTTCTTTTCTTTAAGCACTTGAAAAATATTATGCTACTTCCTTTAGGCCTCCATGGTGTCTGAAAAGGAATCCACTGTCATTCTAATTGGTTTTCTGCTATTGGTAAGGTGCCATTTCTCTCTTGTTGCTTTCAAGATTTCTTTGTTTTCATTTTTCAGAATTTTGACTATCATTTGTCTTGGCCTAGATTTCATTGGATTTATCCTGTTTGGAGTTTGCTTATCTTCTTGAATTTACGTTTGTGTTTTTTTCCCAAATTCGGAAAGTTCTTAGTTGTTATTTTTTGAGTACTTTTTAAGCTCCATCATTTTCCTCCTCCTCTTTCAGGACTCCAATGTCATGAATGTTAGATCTTCTTTTGTATAATACCCTAGGTCCTTGAAGTTCTGTCTATTCATTTTGTTTTTCCATCTATTTTCTCTCTTTTATTCAAGTTGGATAATTTCTGTTGTTCTATCTTTAAATTCACTGAGATTTTCCACTGTCCCCTCTCATTCTGTGGTTGAGCCCATCCATTAAGATTTGTATTTCAGTTATTGCATGTTTCAATTTCAATATTTCTATCTGGTTCTTTTTATATCTTCTATTTCTTGGGTGAGATTTTATTGTTTTTATTTGTTTCTAGTGTGTTCGTAATTGTTCATTGAATCATTTTTATGATGTTGGCTTTAAAATCTTTGTCAGATAATTCTGACATTTCTGTCATCTTGGCATTGGTGTCTACTGATTATTTTTTTCACTGAAGTTGAAGTTTTCAAGACTTTGGGTATGAGAAGTGGTTTTTCAGTTGAAACCTGGACATTTTGTGTGTTTTGTTATGAGACTCTGAATCTTATTTATACCTTTTGTTTTAGCTAGTTTCCTCTAATACTGCTCCAACAGTAGAAGGGGTACACTGCTTCATTACTGCCAAGTGGGGCTAGAAATCCAGATGCTCTGCTCAGCTTCTGTTTACACTCTAGGAGAGGAGGAGCTCCTCATTATTGTCAGATAAGGATAGGAGTTTTAGCTGCTCACCAGGCTTCTACTGATACCACCCTGGCTCTAGGGGTGGGAGTGCCTTGTTACTGCGTCGAATCTGGCTTCCACTGACACACAGCAGAGGGAGGGTAGCTTTGTTACCCCTGGGTGTTGGTGAAAGTCTTGACTCCACTTGGCCTTCTATGACATTGCCCCAGTAGAGCACTTGGGCATCTTATTACCGCTGATAGCAGTAAAAGTCCACAATCCTCACATAGTCTCCACTGATACTGCAGTGGTAGCCTCATTACCACCTGGCTAGGATGAAAGTCTCAGCTTCTTACTCAGTCTTCTCTGATACAGCCTGGTGAAAGTGCCTTATTACAGCCTGGAGAGGGTAGAAGTCTAGGTCCCCTGCTCAGCCTTTGCTGGTGAGGGTAGTGGTAGGCCCATAGTTTTCTCTATGATGTTTGTTTGGTGTAGAGTGGTTATTATCTAAAGCGTTTGTCTTACTAGGCTATCCCTTTCCTGGTTCTTTGGATAAAGAGAGCAAGCTTTTGGGGAAATTTTTTTTTTTCCTGTACCCATTGGTGTTTCTGAGTTGCTGGCTTCTTCAGTTCTAAGTCTGGGATATGTGAAGCAGAAAGTAAACCTAGAGACCTTACCACTGTGTCATTCCTTATGTCCTGAGTTCCCTGGTTGGTTTCCCTTCTTCTCTCCACTTTTCAAAATCTTATTATGTTTGTTTTATATATACTATTAAAGTTTTTGGGTGGTACTTAGTGGAAATAATAGGGAAACATATGTCTACTGCATCTTCCTGGAAACATTTAGAACTTTTCTCGTGAGGGAACTAAACAGATTTTTTTTTTCTACCAGGTTCACTATAACCCCTTTGCTCTTCTCTTCACTGACACTGAAGATGGTTCTGATTTGTATCGTAGTTTTTTGTTTACCATGTTGGATTCCGATTGTTGTAATAAAGTATAAAAAGAGTCTGTTCAATATGTTTCCAAGTGGATTGTCTCTTGTAATTTACATTAAGAAGTACTTTACAATATTGATGAGTTTCAATTAGTATGCTAAGCCCATAAGTTGGTATTCAATACAGAAAAGATATAGAGAAGAAATGAAGGGACAATTTAGAGAAAAAATACAAACACAGCTTGAGTCCTAAATATTGGTATAGGTTCAACTGGTTCTATCATTATGCTTAACGAACAAGCTTATACTTTGGACTAAATCTATAATATTCATATCAATGCTTTGGAATATTGCCTTGAAATGAAGTTTACTTTAAACATCTTGAAAATATGAGATCACCTTTTCATATTATAATATTTCACTTTCTTTTATCTAACAACTCAAATTAATATAACATAGGATGATGCTACTCAAAGTGTGATCCATAGACCACAGCATCAGCATCACTGGGGAACTTGTTAGAAACGTAAATTTTTGAGCCCTACCCTAGACTTAATGAATCAAAATTTCCAGAGGTGGGGCTCAGGAGTCTGTGTTTTTAACAATTCCTAGGATCCACAGATCATGATTATGTACACCTTTGGTGAGGGGGGCGGTAATTCTTTGGGCTCCAGAGCCTCATTGCCCATTCCAGCTCCACCACTTCTTAGCTGTGTCACCTTTATTCCCTGATTGCCTCAGTTTCCTTACCTATAAAATAGGATAATGGTAGGATATAACTATGAAGATTGTTTTGAAAATTAAATAAATGAATAGATAAAACGTACATGCAGTAGTGCCTAACATCTACTTAACACTTGATAAATGTTAGCTATTCTTGTTAAAAATGTATAGTATGATCATAGCAGCTAAAAAAGAGAACTTTCATTGATTTTTTTTTTTCTTCTTTTGTGTTTTCACTTTCACTAGCATTTATATGGTTTGGAAATACCTGATTTACTTGTATACTTTAAGTCAGTTGCCAAGATAGTATCTCTTTCCAGCCGTGTAAATATGAGACTATTATATATTAATTTTATATTCTTTGATGGGAGAGATTTGGTGCACAAAACAATCATAGATAGGGATATGCACATGTGCAGACACACGTACACACACACAGAAATTGGCTTATATCATATTTGCAGGGGACAAGCCATGGAACCCAAGCAAGTTGGAGCACTGGACTTGTCTCATAACTGCTCCTTTGTTCCTGTGACTCCGGAGGCCTGTCTATTCTCCATATACCCTTGCCCAGTTAGCAGTTCTAGCATAGCACACTGAATCCATCCTTCTTCCTTACATCCTTCCTCACATCCTCTGCCCTCCAGAACTTCTGAACTTAAAAAGTTCTCCCTTCTAACTTCCTGAAACGCACTTTCTACTAGTCCACTGTAATAGTGTTCCCTTTGATCCTATCCAATCTACAAGCCTAAAAACTGATCATGTGTGTTCCTACCTCATCCTCATCTCAACTTCTGCAACATGGCTTTGTTGGAAGGACAGAATTGACCCATGGTCTGTACTTGGGTCTTGATATTTACTTTGATAGGAATATATTCTGTCTCATCATCAGTTTACCCATTATTTTTAGGGCAGGGACAAGAGTATGTCTTTTATCTCTTTACATATCCAGCCTTTTGTTGTTCCATGTCTCATAAAAAAATTTAAGAACTAAAATTTTGATAATACTTTTCATTTCATGAATTATTTTTATGGGTACTCTACTACTAATAATAATATCATTGATTGAGCTGTTCCTTTACACGAGGCACCATGCTTTGTATAATCTGACTCATTTAAGTTTCATAACCCCTTAAGGTACTTTTATCATCCCTATTTTCCAGAGGATGAAACTGACACCAATAGCTTCCTAAGGTCACATTGATAGTACAAGGTGGTGATTGGTTTGTAACTCAGGCAATCTGACTTCAAAAGCCCTCTTTTGCAACCACCTTATTCCATGACCTCTTACTTAATATTACCAAAGAGGGTACAACAATTCAGAGAGGCTAGATAAACTTGGCCTGGGGTAACAACATAGGTTATCTGCCTGCAAATTCTGTATTTTTTTTATTTTAACACAGGACCACTGTGCAAACAAATGACTTGGGAGGACTTCTCCTATGGATTATATTTTTCCTACCTCTGACTTCTAGGATCTCACTATAGTGATGCAAATTGCTTGTTCCAAGTATTAGAGAAAGAAACAGAGAGAGAAGGAGAAAGGAAGGGAGGGAGGGAGAGATGGATGAATGGAGGCAGGAAGTAGGAACATTTTATGAGGAGATTGGGTATTTGTGATTTCCTATGTACCACTCATGTTTTGATCCTGTTTTACTAATTGAAATATAAATGTCATCGTACTTGTTGTCAGCATACAATCATAGATGAAGATCTCCCTGAAAAAGCTTTTTAACAGGTTTTCCCCCTCCTTATTTATACAGAGGAATAAGAAGAAAACAAACAAACCTCAGTAAAAAGAAAAAGCCATACCTGTGGTCTTGGCAATTACCAAGCACTAAATCTAGCTTCAAATTCTATTAAATTAATGGAACCAAAATAGGGAGGGAAAATCTGTACATATCCAGGGAGTAACAGAACATTAGCAATAAACAATTTGTTTTATAAAGTACAAATTGGGCTAGACAGGTTTGGTCACACTTTTCCAATTGAATCACTGAGTTAGTGAATGAAGAGAAAGAAGTAGGTATAATATACTTAGCCCGTGAGCTAGGAACACACATCTATGTCTCTCTGTGTTAAAAGACCAATCCAAGGAGGAGGAAATTGAGGAAAACCAGCCAAATCAGCTATGGAAATTATTGATTTGTTACTTGAACAATGAGGATGAGCCAGAAAGCAAGGAATCAGAACTATGTGTAGTAGGAGTGGTACAAGGCAATAAATTGCTTCCCTATAGCTGAATCTTGTCAACGCATTTGCTAGAACTCTAGCTCTGTCCCAATTTGTACTGAAAACTCAAAGGCAGGTGTCATAACATACTATCACCTTCTACATGCCAGTCGGTCTCATGGTCTAGCTAGCCTCATCAAATCTAGGTGCCTGTTACCTGTACCTGGATGGCTGTATTATGGTGTCTATCATTGTGGTCACTTTAATTTGTGCACTTCTGGATTCCAGGACCACATTCTCGCATGCAGGGAGTTTGTTTGCCAGGTACTAGATTGTGAGCCAAGGGATTATCTCACTTTTCTTCTAATTTCGTTGAAGCTAAAGATATTTCCATTGTCCTTTTTTATTCTATGGAACTATCGTCTCTCAGAGTGTTGAGCTATGGGGCTATATGCAAGCATGTTGGCAGTTTCATGGTTTTGCTGTATTCCTTTACAGTCCTGGATAGAGGAGACTTGGCAGCTCACTGGCTCCCCTGATATGCAGGTCATCAGCTCATTCTCTTTCAAAGGAACTGCCTTTCCCCTCCATTTCTGGTTAGCCACTTACCCACAAATCAGAATGCTATACTTCAGCATTTTCTTTCTCTCAAAAACTTTCACTGTATGTTAAAAAAAGAATTGTGACTAGAGCCAAGAATACCTCACCAAGTTCAAGAGTAGGCTATTTCAGAATAAGATTCATCTTGGAAGCCATAAATTCCATTGTTTGATTAACTATATGCTTGTCCAAAATGACTTTAACATTACAAATTTTCCTTTTTAATTTTTTTCTTTTCAAAATTAACAATTGATCTTTTTTCTACCTATGCAAATAGATCTTCTCCCTGGTGATGGTTAAGAAGATTGTGATAGGAAAAATAAATTTATTATCTGCTCTCCCTTGCTATAACCCATCTTTCTCTCTGAATCTGATCTTATCTTCCCAACCCTGAGATACAATTCTCTATTTTCACATTGTCTTTGGACACCATGTCTTGAACGTTGGCCACCCATCTTTCTCTACAATCTGGATTAGTTTAAGAACATGAGGCCACGCCCATGCCAGGTTTCTTCCCCTGTTGCAGTAAATGAGATGTCCTTGTTCACAGACATGGGTGTGAAAAAGAATTTCCTGTGATGTCAATAAATGGAGAAAATGAGATTTTTTATTTTTCCATTCTCAAATGGTTTTTCATGTGAGCTAAGTGAACAATGGAAGAAAGTCACAAAGGAACTTATATTTGTTGATTATCAACTATGTACCAAGAATTGATCTAGGTGTTTTACTGGACATTTTCCTCTTTCGTGTAATCTTTCTAATAAAGCTACAAGACATTTCCATGTTACAGGTGAGAAAGTCAGGTATTAGAGAGTTCAAGTTACTAGCCCAAGATCACAGAGAAAGTGAGAAATAGAGCAGTTAAACACAAAGGGCTGCCCATTTTCTATTGGGAAGTATGCTTTTGGCCAACATTTCTGGAACTGGTGCAGACAGCACCTCTGCTTGCCTGCTCAGGTCTCTCCTTTTATAGGCATCTCCCTGCCACTGTTTCCCATTTTTACTGTTTCCTCTTCTCCATCTGCCTATAACATTTATTGATAACTTTAAAAAAATTGTTTATTGAAGGATAACTTAAATATAGAAAAGTGCACAAATAAGTGTATAACAATATATTTTCACAAAGTAGGTATACCCATATCAAGTCACACTGCAGATCAAGAACTAGAACATTATTAGCACCAGAAGCCCACTCTTATCTTCCTCATGCCTCTTTCCAGCAAGTAACCCCAAAGGTAATCACTATCCTGACTTCTACCAACAGAGATTAGTTTTATCTATTTTTGATAGTTAGCTAAATAGAATCATAGAGAAGGCACTCCTTTGTGTCTGGCTTTTGTTCTACATTTTGCTCATGAAATTCATGCAGGTTTTACTGTTAAGCATCACTCTGTTCATTTTCATTACTGTATAATATTCCATGGTATGTTATATTTAATTTTTTCTGTTTAGTGGACATTTGTTCTTTTTCCAGTTTTAGGCTATTAGAAATAATATGACTCTTACCATTCTTGAACAAGTCTCTTAGTACTCATACATATGCAATTCTGTTGGTTATATATCCAGGACTGGAGTTGCTGGGTTATATGGATATATATGTTCAGATACGATGAGTATTGCCAAACAATATTTCAAATTCGTTTTACACCAACAGTGTATGAGAGTTTCATTTCTTCAGCATCTTTGACAGCACTTGGTATTGTCAGTCTTTTTAATTTAGGGAACTTAGTTGATGTTTTTAGTTATATCATTGTCCTTTTAATTTGCTTTGTCCTGATGACTCATGAGATTAATCACCTTTTCAAATGTTCATTAAACTGATAATCTTTTGATCTCACATCTCTCACATATCTAGGAACTCTGAACTGTCCTTCAGAATATGAGCTTTGCTATTAACCTTGTGGACCAAAGCATCTCAGATGTGTGAAGGGACTCCTTGAGTTCAGGCCTTTCCCTGGGCTTTTGGTCTAATGCAGCTTCCACTCCAGCAAAGTCTATGTCCCAAGGCATTTTGTCAATTACTTTGTGATGACCAGCCCATTCCTCATTTTGCTATCCCGTAATGGCTGTTCCTTCTGCTCAGTTTATTCTCTATTTTGTGGATAAAGATTGGATGCATAGTTTTTCTTGAGTTGAAATAAGTCAAGCTTACTCTGCTCTGTGGTGGGGTCTGGCCCTAAGCAGAGGCCTCCAGTTCCTAGTCTCCTTCTCTCTTCCTCTTGCTTTGATTTGCGGCTCTTATGATTATGATCTGCCCAGGATTGTTCTGCCTTCAGGCTGCCTCTGAACACACGATTCATTCTGGATCCATCCACATTGAAGTGAGGGAGAATTGGCATCAAGTGTCTACCCCCAGAGTGAATGTGTTTTGAGAGACATCCACAGTAGTTTTTTAAATGATACCTATTCAGTAGAAACTGGGCTACAATCTCCACTTCTTTACAGTTATTAACTTTTAACTCCTCTCATCTTGGCCAAAGAAAAAGGGCAGCTTTCTTGCCCAAATATATCAATTTGGGAAAAAAAATTAGTCTTGGTTTATGCTCAGTAATTTAACATCAAGCAAAATCATTGCTTGTATAATCTAAATTAGAGCCTTGCTATCATGGGAAACTGATTTAAAAAAAAAAGAAGAAATTTCCACCCCTTTGCGTAAAAATACCTCTACAGTATGATGATGGATCAGATGTGGAAGCTGTTGTGTTTTACTTTGACGAATTAAAAGCATATTTAGAGTGTGGTATTAAGGATGTGAAACTTAAAATCAGGCTTTGCCTCAACGTTTAGTAAAATGGTCTTATCAGTCTAATTCTTTGAGTCTCTGTGAGAAACACTTTTTTTCTCATATTACTCACTGAGCTGTCTTGCATTCAAACGTTTTTTGATTTCACTACAAAAACTAAACCAACCAACCAATCGGCTAAATGAACATATAAAAGAGAACCCTCAGAAGTGTGTTATAGTAACTGAAAGGCTGTAGTTTTGCTCTGTCTGGCATAGTAACTGAGGATTTCTCTCTGTTTCTAGTGCCTGATACAATACAATGTGGGTCCCATTGACTTTGCCGATGTCTTGAAGACTGACTGACAAGAAGCTTACACCAGGCTTTGTTAACAGAACATGAGAGTTTACCTTTAAACATTACGATTATTAATTGGTTATTTAAAAAATGATTGGTCACTTACCTTTAAAAATAAAGGCAACTTTAAAAATTTCTTTAAGTTGAAACTTGGTCATATGGCTGACATATCTTTTCTTTTTGGTGAGGAAGATTGGCCCTGAGTTAATATCCACGCCAATCTTACTCTTTTTGCTTGAGGAAGATTGTCCCCAAGCTAACGTCTGTGCCCATTTTCCTCTATTTTGCATGTGGGATGCTGCCACAGCATGGCTTGACGAGCGGTGTGTATGTCCATGCCCGGGATACAAATCTGCAAACCCTGGGCCACCGAAGCGGAGCACACGAACTTAACCACTACGCCACTGGGCCGACCCCAGCATGTCTTTATTTCTACATAAAATATAAAGAAAATTAAGTCAATAGTAGATGCTATTTTAGCGCCAGATGATGATATTTGTTTGGGCACTGATTATCCAATTCATTACTAAAGGTTTTCTATTCTCATCACATATAGACCTAAATCCAGGAGCTCAGGAAGGACCATTTCTAGAAAACATGTATACCGAAATAATAACTTTGGGAATGTAACACTCTATATCTTTGTACTTTAATTTCCTATTCATATAAACATAGGTTTTTCCAATAGCTTTCAAATTTGAAGTATAGCTCATTTCCAAGGTCCCATCCTCTGATGACAGATCAATCACTGTTGGCAAATACTACGTGCTGACCACATAGACATGGCCCCAAAAAGCTACATTACAAAGAGAGGATATATACCCTTGTCTCAAACTTCATGACACCTGATGCTCTGTTGGCTATTTTCAATTACGTATTTCAGTTTGGGCCCAGAAAATTAACGGGATATGCCTTTTCTGGAATGTCCAATTTTGTATGTGATTCTCTGAATTCACTCACCATTTTTACCGTAATGAACATTCTGTGTAGCAAAGTGATTAAAAGAACTACTTAAAAATCCCACTTCTACCATTTACTTTCTTTGTGAATTTGAGCTCCTCTTACACAGAGAGAAGCAGAGAAAATAAACAAAGATAATAAATCCTGGATACATTCAAGTTCTTGATTCCAGTGGTCCTCAAAGCCATTTGTATGTCATCCCTCCTGGGGTCTTTGAGCCCCTTCTTGGAATCCATGAGTCAATAATTCTCCTCTTCCTATGTATAGTACAAGTTGGGTTTCTGGTGCTTACAATGACTCATATGAGTTATGGTTACTGATGAAAGTATATATTCATATTTGCCTGTGTCCCTGATTTCCCTTTTGCCTTTTTATTATTATTTTGCTTTGTATTTCAGAACTGTATATCATTTGTCACATAAGAGGAAAGATTGACAAGCTGAATTTCAAAGTTTCTTTAGCATTCTTATATAACATGGTTTCCAAAAATCTTTATACATGAGATTACCCTCATGCAGCCTCATTACTCACCATCCAAAAATTACAATAAAAATATTCCAATAATCCTAGAGTTTATAAGGGTAAGTATAGGAAATTGGTCATAAGGGTGCAAGGAGCTACACTACTCACTATTTGGGGCGATATTAAAAAAGGATACCTTTTCTCATTGTATGTGAAATAAAGATTATGAAAATACCTACTATTGCCAAGTGTGACTTATCATCGTCATCACTGTCATCATGAATAAGAGATATATCTTAGACCTGACAATCATTCCTCAGATTCAGTGAGGATTAGACTTTTCAGTTTGATTATTCTCAGATTGTTATTAGAAAGCATCTCATATGATCTTTGCTTTATGATTTTTTTTTTCCTTTCTGAAAGAAGTTCACATCACATAAAAGTTATCCAAAAAGAATTAGAAATGGGTGGCAAAAAATAGAGGAACTAATAAATGGGATTTGCTCGTCAACCCAGAGCATAAATCACTGGACAGCGGCAGTTCCACATTATGACTTTCATGGGCCACTTTCTCCCTAAAAACATGTTTAAAATTATATCTTAGTACTCTGTTGGTAAAAAGACAAATATACTAATATTACATGATAAAACATTTTTTGTGACTTAAAAGTTCATTTTTTTCTTCTAATTGAAAAAAATTAAAGAATTTTCATAGGTCTCTAAAAGCGTTATGGTCCCTTGGCCCTGTGCCTACTGTGCCTGGTAGATATATTGGTCTTGAACAGCAAGTCACCCTATTCACTCTCAGACATTAGAATACATTTAGATTAGATTATCACACAATGAGACACCATCTTAGATAATGGAGGGCAAAGCTCTGGGGGAATGAAATGTAGGACAGGTAAATTTTAATAGAAAGAAGAAGATGATAGGATATGTCCTAGCGAGAGAAAACTCCGATCTGGTTTCAAGAGACAGGGATAGGAGTGACAGGAGGAGTGGAGGTCCCAAGAATCTAGAGAAATGTTTGAAAATGGACCAGGTGGGAGGGTGAGGAGAACAAATAAACACAAAATCAAAATCCTGATCCCAGTGATCTCCAAGGTTATCAAGAGAATCGTATATGTTAGAAATGACTCAGTCCCTTATGGAAGGAATTGCTTTTATTTATATGAACTAAACAATTTACGATAAAATGTCAATCCATTTGCTTTCTGCCTATCTCTGGAGGAAAATTATCCTCCATGCAATTGCAACTCTGAAAGAAAATTACTGTTTTTGCCTTTCTGTGTTTTTCCTAGCACACCTTTAAAGCTAACTTCCTAAGCTTTTTACTTGCAAATCTTTTAACTGAAGGAATGTCGAAGCCTAATGTGTCAGCGGAGACTCACAAGCACAGGGCTCATTTCATTTGTGAAAAGTTAAAAGTCATAGCCCTCGTGGAACATTCTTACCTTCATTTCTGCTGAAAATAATGCCAAAATGTTAGAGGACTTGGGGTGGTGGTGTTTTAATTCAGCTTGTAAACAGATTTACCAAGATGTCTGTGAGGACTTCTTTGGGAAAATTGAGCTTAGACTGATATACGTATAAATATGTTATAATTGAATACAATCAGAATTATGTCACAGACTGAAGACTTAACTTTTTATTCTGTACTCTATAAGAAAAAGCCAACTTTCCTTTATTGCAAAGCATGCCCTTTGCCTTAAAATAAAAATAGATTTTAATTGATTTTCTTTTGGTATTTTGAGTTGTCATTAACATGATGGTAAAATTTCATGTTATTCTTATCATTTTTCCAAGGTCACATATGTCACAATATTTCTGTCTAGACAGACTCTTACCTTTTGTTGTGTCATTCATCAGGCAAGGAGAATAGAGAATCAAATGGAGGTGAGTGATTCTCGACCACATCGACCACAAGCTGATTTGAATATTATTAACACGGTGCATATCAACTCTAATAGCTGCGTAGTTTCTTTGCAATCTCAGCAGGTTGTGTTTACACAGCGACAAAAGGACCGTGTGAAATCCAGGCATAGTTGCTCCTCAGGAGGACTATGAAACACGAAGGTTTGATGTGCATGCATTGATTATGGGGCGAGACTGTGTGGTGTTCCCCAAACCTCGAAAACAACGCTGCAGCTTAAATCTTCAGTGAACTGCTTTGGGTCATCTTATCAGGGGCACACAGAAGCCCACATAACAACATCTCCAAGAGAATTTGTCCTCAGGGGAGAGAAGAAAAGAGACCATAAAGTTCACAATAGTCAATGTTGTCTGATTGAGTTAGCTGGTCACGTGTAGAAGCTGCCTGTCTTTGAACAGTCAACACTATTTCATGAAAAAAGAAAGGAAAGTTTCATCTTGCAAACTTTTTCTCCCATTTTCTCTCCCTGTTTGATGGCTTGTTTGCACTCACTCCAGTAATCTGAATTACAGAGATGCTTTCCTGCACATTGTCAAAGCTGGGATAAAACTATATAGAAACTGATTTTATTAAGTGAGTACTGCATATAGAGATTTATTTTCCTAATAAACACTAAATGATTTATGCGCTAATAGCATATAAGTTTCTGATGCTGTTTTATGGAATTCGGAAGGATTTATGACCTTCTTGCATTTTCCAATCACCAACTTAGACAAACTTTAGGATTTTATCATCACTTTTGACAAAATACCTTGAATTGAAGGTCGTAGTAGAAACTGCTCCAACCACCCAATATTGGATAAAATCTGAGGCTGTTCAGAATGCTAAGGAAAATCTCAATTCAGCTGTCCTTCCAAAATTAAAAACCAAATCTGCAAAGCCTTATGTTATTTTTACATTTTTTGTGTGCAAATAAAATAAAATGTTGGACCATTTTTCATAATATTTAATTTGACTAAATCACATTTATTTTCACCAAATGAAGACCATATCATTTTATTTTTCTTTCTATGGCTGTTTTTTCCAAGCAAACAGATTTTGCAATCAGATGCCTACTAGCTGGGTGTTCACGAGCTGTGATGGATTACTTTTAATAGGTGGTATTTTCCTACTTCATTAACTGCTCTTTATCTGGTGGTGTTTCTTTGGGCAAGTTAGAAAAGAAACAATGGTTTAACCATTTACCCAAATAGTCAGTGACGCTAAGTGTATTTTTAAAAAGTTGATTATGTACACACAAAGATGTGTTTATTTTGGGAGTGTATGTGAGTAAGAGGTTGAGTGTGTACGCTTCTTTCAACTTAAAATTCTCTCTCTCTCTGCCTGGCTGACTGCCATCTCCATGCCAGTCTCCATGGCAACTTTCTTAAGGATAAAGTAACAGAAATGTGAGGAGGCTGCCTGCCCACAAAGAAAGCTGCCACAGCCTTGCCAGAGGCCTGACTAGACAGAATCCCAGAACACTCCACATTCCACGAGAGGTATGCAGGTTACTGCAGCTGGCTCCGTTTAAAGGTGCAGCGCCTCCAGTCCTGGGAGAAAAGTTAAAAAATGTCTTCTGACCAGTATTCCCACATATTGGAATGTTGATGCACAACCCACGTCTTGACATTATTTTTCCCTTCCTGTCCGGTTTGAATAATTTAAATATTTTAAATCTGGCATTTATTTTTGAGTGATATTTGGAAATCAGCTTGATACAGACCATGGCCTGATACGGTGTGTTGAAAACCCAGTCAGGACACAATATAAGTACCTTTAAATCACTTGCACAAAATATTGGGCTAAGTGATGCTTTTAATATTTTGTCTCATCCTGCTTTCAGAAAAAGAATATATGTTTGCTTTTTAATGAATCTTCATAGATTTATTCAACTTCTCCCAAGAAATTAATAAAATTATTTGTTAAAAGATATTGCTATGGACTGAATGTTTGTGTTCCCTCAAAATTCATATGTTGAAATCCTAACCCCCAAAGGTGATGACGTTAGTAGGGGCGGCCTTTGGGAGGTGCTCAAGGTGTGAGGGTGGCATCCTCATGAACGGGATTAGGGCCTTATAAAAGAGGCTCCAGAGAGACCCCTAGCCCCTTCCACCATGTGAGGACACAGCTAGAAGGTGCTGGATGTGAACCAGGAAGAGCGCCCTCACCAGAGAACGTGAGCATGCTGGCACCTTAATCTTGCCCATCTGGCCTCCAGAACTGTGAGAAATAAATTTCTGTTGTTTATAAGCTATTCCTACTGTGTTATTTTGTTATAGCAGCCTGAATGGACTAAGACAGATATATACATAGTGTATATCATTAGTTCTTGACTAGGGACAATTTTTTCCCCCGTGAGATACTAGGCGTATCTAGAGACATTTTTGGTTGTAACAACTGGGGCCATGCTACTGGCATCTGGTAGGTAGAGTCTGGGGATGCTTCTAAACACCCTGCAATGCACAGAACAGCAAAAGATTACTGGCCAAAAATGTCAATAATTCCAAGGCTGAGAAACCCTGGTATATATATACATAGATGTAATATGTGTGTGTTGTGTTGTATGTGTGTGTATGTGTATAAATACACACCAATTTTAGGATAAAAATCCTAAGGTGTAGCATGTTCAGGAATAAACTCTGCTAGGGCACCTTTCTATCTTAGTTGTTTTTGCTGTGTCTGGTCAGACTGGGAACTAGAATTCTCATAACAATTGTCCTTGGGTCCACTGTTCAGATTTATCTATACAATTTGTTTAGCACTCCTATAACTGCAATTGTTTTTTTAAGACTGCAAAAGATTACCTGAGAACACCAGACCTACTCTAGGGAGTAGAACCTATGTATAGTTTACTCTGTCTCCAAGAATGATTTCTATGCAATGAACTATAAATAATATACAAAATGTTTTGACATTAACTATTAATTATTTCCCATTAGGAATTAGTAAAATGCTTAGTAAGTATAGCTAAGGGAAATATTTATGATCCACAGCATCCAGATTGCTCATTTCAGCACCAAAATTCTGCTAATGCTCTCTGGAGTGTTCAAGTGTTCATCTCATTTCCATCCAGTGCTATTCAGCACAGTTTCCTTATGTCAGTTTTATTTTTTAACCAATTATGGAAAATTCTGAGTTTCTGATTGTGCAAATGCAAAGCTCACTTTAAAGACAAACCAAGGAAGTTTTGTTATGTTAAGCAGTTTACTCAAAATATGGTTACCTGAATTGGTGAAGGACCACAAACACTTAATTACTGGTCTGCAACAATTTAGGTATAGAAATTGAAAGTAAGCTTTTAGAAACTTCTATAGCAATTTGAGAATGCACATCTCATCAAACAGTTCAGGTGTTGTCAATTTTGCATGGTGAATCATGGGGTGACGAGCTATGAACTAGTCAGTGGGATCTCATGAACTTACATGGCAAGATCACATATTGGTCTGTGACAAGTTGGAAATTTAAAAAAATAACTGAAACTTTACCACTGATGATATGAGAAACAACATCATGTTCACTAAGTTTTTTTATTACCTGGAAATGCCTTCTTATTTTATTCATGTATATGTCAGTTCTGCTTATATCTGGACATGTCTGGTTAAGTTACCCCTGTGTTTTGTTGCAGTGTTGAGGTTAGTTGGTTTCTCTTCACAGGTAGAGTGTATGGATTTGGTGCAATCTACAAAGGGTTTTCTCTTGGAAAGAAATGAACATCATGTGTATCAGTAAGGATGTACTAGATTATGCTGCTGAAATCAACAACTCCCAAATCTCAGAGGCTTTAATCAGCAAAAGTTTATTTCTGGCTCACAGTACCTGCCTATCGTGGGTAGCAGGGGCTCTTTCATTCCTCTCATTGAAGTCACTCAGGAACCCAGGCCAATGGAGCATCCACCATGTTTAACATTACTGACTGCTGTCCAGAGACAAAGGAAGACTTCGATTCCTCTTTCCTTGGGTACTTAAGTGCTATGCCTCAGAAGAAACTCACATGTCACTTCTCTCACGTCAGTGGCCAGATCTAACCAGTTGACCCCATCTAACCCCAAGAGAAAAAGAGTGCAAATCTACTATGTTCCCAGGAGCTGGGGGTCTAGAGATATTTGGTGAACCCCATTAATGACTATGACACTGGGAAACGTCTAGGTATTACTATTAAGCACACAACTTTGCTTTTAACATCCCTGAGTTTTACTCTAGCATGTCACTTCCACTTTTACATAGGCATAGGAGACAGTATAGGGAAGCAAAAAGATTATTTCCTTTGATTTCAGATAGAATCCCAACCCTCCAACTTAGTTGTGCTAAAACCATAGATAAATATTTTAATCACATTGAAATGGGAGAATAATGCCCACCTCATGGGTTGTAATGAAGATTAAATTAGATAACTTGTATTAAAATGCCTTACATATTGCTTGTTAAATGCAGACAAATGAAAGTGTATATTAGTAGGCTATGTTAGTTTCAGAAAAAAAAATCTTGTTTTCATCTAGAAAAGTCTAAACAATATTGGAATCAATTTAGGTAGAATTGCTATCAAACTATAATATATCCATAAGCATCTTTACAATATTATCTATTGCTGTTGATCTATCCAACGTATCTTGAATTATTCTTTATGAAATCGTGGTGGAAGTGGGAGGATATGAATTATTAATTTGGGTAAAAATGTTTCTAGTCTTGCACACATTTCCCCTTTAAAGCATTTTGTGGTGCCACTTGGGTCTTTATTGTTCTAGATTACTATGTAATATTTCTAGGAAATTAAAAATGTGATCTGATAGGTCTTATTTCAAATCCCTTTCCAATTTCAGCTGACTTTCAGGCTAATTACACATATTTTCTTTTCTCTTTAAAAGTTGATTATGTAGGTTAATTCTTTTTAAAAGAAAGATCATTAAATAGACTCAAACTAAACCGAATAATGATAATCAATATGTCAGAAGATTATTTCTACAAATAGCAGATGCCATTGATGATCAGAGCAATTTTGCATTTGTGCCAAGGAAAAAGCCCTCCCAGCAGTAGTAAAACATGTGTCAGTGACCGATTCCCACTGTAGGGTAACAGTAAGCATAGTAGTCTTCTTTTTTTTTGGCTTTGCCATCAATGAATAGTTTGATTATACCACTGAATCAATCCCTTGCTCTTTCTCTTTCTGCCTTCTTCCCTCCATCCCTCTCTAGACTCTGCACCATGCTATTAGTTGAGTGATTTTGAAAACTGATGTTTTGCAGGTATATCTGGATTCTTGGGCCTAACTTCCATTTGAAGAGTCATTATTATTGTTTCTGTCATGAACGTTGTGGTGCATTGATGCAAAAATATTGCCATTTTTTAACTCATCCCTGTAATCTGTCTTCATAGGGCTTTGCAGCTCCTGCCTTTAAGAGATGGAGTCTATTTCCCTACTCCTTTAATGTGGGCTGGCTGTGAGACTTGCTTTGGTCAGCAGAAGTAATGATATGTCAGTTCAGAGCCTCGGCCTCAAGAGGCTTTACATGCTTCTGTTTTCTCTTCTGGAACCCTGCCACTGCCATGAGAACAAGCCAGGCTAGTCTGCTGGAGGATGAGATACCATGTAGAAAAGAGCCAAATCATCCCAGCTGAGGCCATCCTAGACCAGCTAGACTCCAACAGACCTTCTAGCTGACTAGCCAGGGGTGAGCCCAACATAACTGCCCAGATGACCCTTAGACTTATGAGAAATAACACATTTTGGTGTGTAAGTCACCAAGTTTTGGGGAGGTTTGTTGATGCTGTAATTGTTATGTGCACCATAAACATATTCAAACTTTCCATGTCTTCGTGAAGGAATGGGGCAAAGGGTGTGTCGGTCTCAAAGAGATTCATACACTGAATCCTGTATCTCAGAGGCTCTCCTCCCCAAATAAACATATTCTTTATTCACCTGGAGCTTCTCATTTTGACCACTGTGTTAGTTTCCTTTTGTAGATGTAACAAATTGCCACAAACTTAGTGCCTTAAAACAACACAGATTTATTATCTTATAGTTCTATAGTTCAGAAATCCTAAAATCACACTTTTTTTGAAATCTGGATTGGCTGAGGATTTCCAAAATCATCAAGTCCTGGCTTTTTGTGCTGTTTTGTTGCTTAAGAGTTCTGTCTTCAAATTTTCTGTTTCCTCTTACATTTTACTATAAACTGCAAAAAGAAACCAAGCCATACCTTCAACACTGCTCGGAAATCTTCACAGCTAAATACTCTAAGTTACCACTTAGAAGTTTTGCTTTCCACGTATTTGTAGGACACATTTTAGCTAAGCTTTCTGCCACTATATGACAAGAATCCCCTTTCTTCTATTTTCCAATAACATATTCCTCATTTCCTTCTGAGCTCTTGCTAACAATGCCTTTAAAGTCCACATTTCTACCAACAGTCTATTTATGATGATTTAAATATTATTTAAGGAAAAGATATGTTTTCTCCACTGTGTTCCATACTTCCATCTAAGTCCTCACCAACAGAGTCGTTAATGTCCGTATTTTTACCTGCAGTCTGTTTAAGGTAATCTAGGCTTTTTCTGTCATGGTCATCAACATTTTTCCAGCCTCTTCCCATTGCCCAATTCCAAAGCCGCTCTCACATTTTTAATTGTTTTTTTATAGCAGCAGCCTACTTCTGGTGCCAAAGTCTGTATTTGTGTCCTATTGCTGCTGTAACACATTACCACCAATTTAGTGGTTTAAAACAACATACATTTATTATCTTACATTTCTGGAGGATAGAATTTCTAAAATCAACATATTGGCAGGGCTGCATTTTTTCTGGAGCCTCTAAGGGAGAATTCACTTCCTTGCTTTTTCCAGCTTCTAGAGGCTGCCTGCATTCCTTGACACGTGTCCCCTTCTTCTATTTCAGAGCCAGCAGCATAGCATCTTCAAATCTCATTCCCTTTCTCTCCCTCTCTCTCTTTTGCCTCTGCTTCTGTCATCCAATCTACTTCTCTGACTCTGACACTCCTGCCTCCCTCTTATAAGGACCCCTGTGATTACATAAGGCTCAGCCAGATAATCTTCCCATCTCAAGTTCCTTTGCTTAGTCATATTTGCAAAGGCCCTTTGCCATTTAAGGTAATATATTCACAAGTTTGGGCAATTAGGCTAGGACATCTTTGTGGGGGGCATTATTGTACCCACCACAACCACCTTTCTAGAAAGTTTTCTTTTAATATTAAAACCCGAATCTATAGCAAATAGTACTCTTTCATAGGTATGAAAAATGGGATGTATGTATCATAATTATGTTTCTAAAGAGGGAGGGTAAACTTTATCCTATCTGAAATTGATATACAGTAAAAAGTAAAACAAGCCCCACACATTTTCTTAAAGAAGTACCTTTGAATTCAAAGTTATTCCAGAACAATTCAAGTTTAAACAGTTTTAACTAGCATTCAATTTTTATTAGTAAGAAACACCACCCTTCACAGAAGTCCATCAACAATAAGCAAAGATATCTTTAGATTAGTAGGAAGATGGAAATATCCCATGCCCTGTTATTTCTCTGATGCTGAAGTTGGTATAACCTGCCTCCGAACCTGCTGATGGAGGCAACTGAGGCTGCACTTGGCCTGTAATGCCTGCAGCCCAGTCAGATTTCCAGCTTAGGGACAACGCATAGAGGCTAAACCAGACCTTTCAAGACCTCTAAGGTATTTGTCCATATCTTGGCTCGGGGTTTGGTCAACACTCACTTAGCTACCCCGTTGTCATCATTACTGTTGATCTTAAAATATTCAGCTTCTTTTTAGCTCCAGCCACAGTATTTGACATTTTGACCTTCAGCGACATTGAATGCCACAAGCTGATTATATCCTGCAGAGAAGAAAAATTTCCTTTTATATATTTTGTTTACTTGCCATTACCTCCCTGTGACCCTAGTTCTCGCTTTGTAAAATTGCATAAGAAGACAGAAGAAAACTGCACAGAAAACAGATCTCCTCCCCACCAAGATAGTATTAAAATAGCACTTCTCAGTGTCTTCCATTAGCAAAAATGAAAATATTAATTATTTTTGTTCGCCTCATAAAATCTAAATGTATGACCACATCTCCCCCTGCACTTCTTTGAAGCCTCTTGGATTCTGGTCCAAATATTGCTATTTATATGGAAGAAAGTTATTTATTTTCAGTCTAGAACTGTTTCACTTCTTGTTCTAAGGCACAGGCAGTGAAATCAAATGTATTTCATCTGCATGGTATTAGGTTCTCTCCTTTTTCTCATTCTGCCAAGCATCCTGTTTGCTTTTTGAAAATTGGTTTTTCACAGTGAAGAACATCAAAGTAACTCCAAAGTAATTCCGAGCTATTTTCTCCATAGAACATTTGGTCAGTTGACAGCCCAGCTGTTGACAGATGCAAGTTACAAGGGGAAAGTTATCCTTCTGTGATATTTACTCTCTTGCATTCACATGTTATGCTCCTGTGACAGTGAAATACCGTGAACTGACTTTATACTAAGGTTAAAAAAAAATCCAAAATGCTGCACCTGAAAGTTGATTTGCTACTTTGCTGACGCTTATTATTTCTCCCTTTCTGGAGTTAGTTTTCATCTGCCATCAATCTGCCTCCTCACCCAAAACATTGGAGTCCATCTGGAGTTCCTTTAGATCATCTGTGTGTGGGTTTCCCTCTCTCATCAAATTGAGGCAAGTTAGCATCATCAGAAACCCTCCCAGTTACCATCTGCCACCTTACTTCAGATTTTGAGATGCTTACAGAATTCACAAGGCCATGAAACTAGTCATGGTTGCCTCAAAGACTTTTTTTTTAATTAATTAATTAATTAATTTTTTTGTGAGGAAGCTCAGCCCTGAGCTAACATCCATGCCAATCCTCCTCTTTTTTTTTTTGCTGAGGAAGACTGGCCCTAGGCTAACATCCATGCCCATCTTCCTCCACTTTATATGGGACACCGCCACAGCATGGCCTGACAAGCGGTGCATTGGTGCGCGCTCTGGATCCAAACCCCGGCCACCAGCAGCGGAGCATGCGCACTTAACCGCTACACCACAGGGCCAGCCCCAGGCCTCAAAGACTTTTTATGCTGAAATCTGTAGTATTACCATTACGCATTGATTTATTTTCTAGCATTTTATTTGCATGTGTGCATGTGCTTTTGTGTAGGTATGTATTTAAACGCACACTATGGTCAACCTTAAATAGAATTTGAGTTACAAACTGGGAAATTTTATAGAAGGCAGTATGACTTAGGGAATAAATGTAAGACTTTGGGGTCAGAACACATAGGTGTAAATTATAACCCTCCCGCTTACTAATTTTGCATCCTGAGGAAAGTTACCTTTGCTCTCCAAGGCTCAATTTCTCCTTCTTTAAAATAATGATGTAATAGAACCTTCTTTATAGGATTTTTGAGAGCATTTAATGAGATCCTACAAATAATCTTTCCTTAGCATGGTGCTTGGCAGGTATTAAATGCTCAGTAGATTTCATCTTTTATTCTTTATCTTGATAATGATGTTAAACAAATGTTCAGGAAATTTCCAACTTAAATAGAAATATGATTATACTGTTTAAAAGGGAATTGACATTTATTCATTCAGTGTACGTTTATTAAACACTCATTACCTGTCTGGCACTGTGGATGTAAATTCAAGGTCCCTGCCTCTAAGGAACCCAGTATATAGGGAGAAAACAGTAAAACAAAGGATGATAACACAACACAACTGTAATGAATATTATGATAGAGGTATGGCCAAATGATATGAGGAAAAAAGTGGTACCTACCCTGAGTCATGGGAAGAGGATGGTAAGGAGAAGGCTTCTTAGAAGAAGTGAGGTCTAGATCGAGTGCTGAGTGGTGGACAACTAGAAGTTCACTAAGTGAAAGAGAAGTTATTCTAAGCATAGAGGTAAGAAGAAGAAGAATATGATCTTAAAAAAAATCTAAAAAATTGGATTATGATGAAAGAACTGAACTTAATTTCTGGCATGAATTTATATAACATCAAAACCAGGTTAAGGAAGTAAATAGCTCATTGGGCAGGTCTCACTTAGGCAGCTCTATAAATACCCAACTTAACTTCTGCCCTTGTACAGAAATTAATAAAATAATAATGACTACCATTTATTTAATACCTACTATGGGCCAAATGCTGAAGTTAGTTTGTTTATAACCATCATCCTCTCCAAACATGATATTTTGTTGGTTGTAGAACTAAGTACAGTGAGGGCATGCCACCACTGCAGAAACTCTCCTGTAGAAAATGTAAGGAATGATAAACAGAGTTGGAATGCCAAACTCTCTTGACTCTGTCCAGGTTATCTTTATTATGAGGATTAGAGTTGCATACCTAATAAATTCTCTCCCAGCTGTTATCAAACACTAAGTTTTTTGATATGGTAATATTCAATAGTTTTATGATTCAAAATAAAATTTAGAGTCTATAATTTGCCTGAATGTAGACAACCAGACTCACAACTTGTTAACAGCCGACAATTTTAAAGTATGACATTATCAAGTTACGAAATTTGAAATTTTACGTACCTTTCCCTCTAGCTGTCCTTCACTCCTTCCAGGGAACAGTGTGGACAAGTAACCTTCTTTAAGAGTTTCTAGACATGGGTGGCATCCAGAGGAAGCCATAAGAAGTTGTCGCCTTTGTACATGGAGGCCCCTATGCAGTATTAGAGAAAAGAGACAAACCAGTGGAGGGGCCCTTTCCTTCCTTTTTATAGGACACAGTAATTTGGATTGTGAAAAGGGTGTAAGCTTGAAGTTGTGCTCTTTAATGAGAGTGTGGGCTCTGTAGGAAATGTAAAGAGTCCTGCTGACCAGGCTTGATGCCTTGTTAGAGTTGCTGCTTTGGGATGTTAAAATGCCTATCAGTGTTGGAGATGGTTCCTGGATTCATTGTCTGTAGAAAAGAGAACTGTAGCTTCTTCATGAGTATTGACCCTATAATGTGCACTTGCTTCCATTGATCACAATGAGTTTGCCAGTGCTAAGTATTTGTGCCCTATCCAAAAGGTTTAATTGTGATGAATTGAGCTAATAAATATTTAACTGAAGGATGCGGGTACAGATTGTCTTAACGGGATGTACCTGCTTTTCCACATCTCTCCATTTCCTTCCATGATATATCCAATACACCCACAGACCCAACACCTATCAGTTTTTGTTAGTTGCTAATTTGTCTTCTGAGGTCTGCGTTGCTGTCTCTCTTAAAGCAAGAACATTTAGAGAGAGATCATCTAAAATGGAGAGCAAATATCTATCTACCCATCACTTACCAGAGAAGCAATCACCAGTTGATTATAATCCTCTTTTTGGCTAAACTTAGATTTGGCCTCAGAATCCTCAACTTCTTGCTCTAGACACACTAACAATGGACGAGAGTTGGCAGGTGTGATGAAACTTGTTGGTCTTTTATGCCAATGCCATATTTTGCATATCTAAAATAGGAGAATCAAGTGAAATTGGGCAAGAAGGCTTATATTCTTCCAAGGTCGTGAGAAGAGAAAAGTCTGTTTTGTGTTTGTATATGTGTATATGTTTGTTCATGTGTGTATCTATCAGTTTTAATATTCGTTTGAGGGAGAGACAGATATTGGTTGATTATGTACAGGCAAATGAAATAAACATGTGTATAGAATTTTCATAATCTATAATACATTCAATTAGTAAATTGTAGAAAATAATGAGTTTGTAATATTTTCCCCATTATACACATTTATCATTTGTAGCTAAGAACTGCTCTTTAAAATTGTCTTTCTTGTAAAAGTAAAGTAACATTCTCTGTCTCCATGAAAAAGTAGACTTCCATGACCTTCACAGGTTTATGGTTGAGAGCTATAACCCCCTTTTTATGGGATTTAAACAGAGAAATGGTTCACATTGATTTGGCTGTCACACGAAACCTAGGTAACACTTTGCACTATTCATCACTCTATGAGAAACACAAAGATGGGTTGAGAGGAAAGTCATTATATTCCTATACTCTGTAACTGAGTAGAAGTAGATGGTTCTTTCTCCTTTGCTTTTGTGTTTCATCTAAAGAGTAGGATAGAAAACTTTCCCATCTCTTCATTTCAACTTGCTGAGCATTTAAAAAATGTATTTCTGCCTAGTCGTAGATGAGTTGAGCAGCTTACTTCTGGCAAAGGTTTTTTCCATTAGATTTATTTAGCAACTATTCAGTTTTCAAGCAGGAGCATCTAAACTCTCAATCTGAAGTTTGAGTTAATTCAATCAAGCTCTATCAAATGAAGAATGGAAACGACTATTCTGTTTCTTTTTCCTCACGGGAAGATAGTTTTCTTGCTTTGAGAACAGCGCTGTTACATTATTTTAATGTTTCTTTTTTAAAAGTTTGCAGGAGTTCCAACAACTTCCACTTCTCTCTTAAAATACTTCGTAAATAGAATTAAGAGCAGTGAAATAGATCATCCCTGCGATAGAGCGTTTTTGAGTCTTTAGCTTTCTCTTTCATTGTTCAAACTGTAGCATGTTTATACATAACATTAAACAAAAGATGATTTTTCCATGATGTTCAGTAGGCAGATGCTTGAATTTCAATAGCTTTTTGGTAAGCTAATTGGGAAGAACACATTGTCCTGGAAAAATGATATTTGCCAATATCATGTATTGGGAAATGACTTTCCATCTGACCAGTTGTCATACCCTATTGATGAAAATTACAGCCATTTTCAAAAACGTTTTCTGTCGGTTGGCTTTCTAGACATTTTTGGTTGAGTTTATTGTGATTCCATATGAATTCGTACACCTCAAAATTATTAGCTTGGAAGTTTAAGTCTGAGAGGCAACCGTTAATATCTCCTTGTCAGACTATGAAAGGAAGTTCTTCAGCAAGTCAGTCTGAAATTTACCACACATTCAAATATGTCTTTCCAGCCAATTTAAATACTCTCAGAACAATTTAAGATCCCTCCTTACCCTATAATGTCTGGAGAGCTGACAGTGGCATTGACTTCAGAGAGAAAAAGAAGAAAAAGCCATTTGGGAAACCTTTTATTCTTGCTCTTTGGCTTTGTCGGAGAACTTAGAAGATGCAAAGCTAGCGATTGGGAGGAAGACAAACTGGGTGAAAGAAATGGAACTAGAAGAATCTTATGTCTCTGATTGTGGAAACATATGAGGCCAATCACAGACCCTGCCATAGGGACTAAAAATTAACATTCGTGTCAGACAAATGTGGGATGTCCCTCTTTTTTATATGATGAAAGATTTGCATGTGATCTTTCCCTGTCTTTTCAATGTTTTTAATCTAATGATGAGAAGAAGATTAGCAGCAAGATACTTTCTCCGTGTTCATCTCAACTTCCCCCTCTTTACTTCTTCCCCAAAATAAATTCGTTTGAATTAGAAAGTGAAATTAGTGGTGGCAGTGGCACTAACAAGATCCTGGCTGCTAAAATATCCCCTCAGAGAGCATTGTATGGAATATTTTTTTTTTGTAAGTTTTTGTTCTAAGTCAAGTCAAGTGGAATTTTAAAACACTTTGGTGGTAACTACATTTTGGAGCTTGTTTTCACATTGGAATTACATCTTACACAGTCATCCTTAAGTCAGTGAATAAGCAAAAAAATAAAAATCCCACACCAACAAGTTTTATCTTTAAAAAATCCTCTAAATTTTAGGACTTTCGTGTTCTGAATGGTACTTACACCCGAGCATGAGATGAGCCACAGAAAATTCATGTCTTTCATCTCATCTGATTCTGAGTCCTACACTTATTGAGTGAATGATTGAGTAAACCACCCACCGTTATTTTTATGTCCCAGAATGTAGAATTTCTATTAGTTAAATATACATGTGATGTTCCATCTACCTCTTTTTAAGTGCACGATTAAATAATGATACTATAATATTGTTTTCATGTTAAGTAGCAGGAATAATTTCTGCTAATTACTAATGTGAGAGAGACCATGCTGTTCAATAATTATTCACGTTTCCTGACACATTTACTCCAGTTTCTATCTGACCTCCAAATCCTTGGGAAGTTCCATCTGCCGTTGTCACATTGTTATCCCATCTCAACTATCTGTAATGAATGGGCAGCATAAAACCGCTTACAGATTTCCTTCTTTTTTAAGGCTGATTAATATTCCATTGTGAATATATACACCACATTTTCTTTATCCATTCATTTATCGACGGACATTGAGATTGTTTCCATATCTTGGCTATTGTCAATAATGCATTGGAGTATTATTGTCTTGGGAGTATTATTCAGTCTTAAAAAAGAAAGAAATCCTGCCATTTTAAACAACATGGATGAACTTGGAGGACATTATGCTATGTGAAATAAGCTAGAGACAGAAAAACAAATATTGCATAATCTCACTTATATGTGGAATCTAAAATAGTCAAATTCATAGAAGCAGAGAGTAGAATTGTTGTTCCCAGGAGCTGAGGGAAGAGGGAAATAGGGAGATGTTGGTCAAGGGGTATAAAGTTTCAGTTATGCAAGATGAACAAGTGCTAGAGATCTAATGTAGAGCAACATGACTGTAGTTAACAATACTGTATTATATACTGGAAATTTGCTAAGAGACTAGATCATAAGTGTTCTCACCACATGCAGAAAAGAAACAATGTCAAGTGATGGATATTTTTATTAGCTTTATTGTGGTGATTATTTCATAATGTATACATACATGTATCAAAACATCAAGTTGCTCACCTTAAATATATACAATATTTATTTGTCAATCATACCTCAATAAACTGAGAGAATAAAAAGTTTTCTAATTAAAAAAATTGCTTACAGAGCTAAGAGGCCCTTGGTGATCAGTAACTCCACCAGCCAGTAGGCTTTGCTCTTGCTTTGGCATATCTTAGCCACATTATCCAATAGTAGAATAGATAGATATGAATCCATTCTGTAGAGATATATGAGAACAGAAGAAGAACCACCAGCTGAACCCAGCCCAAATTGCTGGTCATGCATTAATAAATGGTAGCTATTTGAAACCACTAAGTTTTGGGATGATTTGTTGCATAACAATAGATTACTGATATAGTCAATACACATGGATTTTTAAACATTTTCTTTCTTTCTCTCTCTTTTCTCTTTTATTTTAAACCTCACATGACAGTAAGTTTGAGGGTAGGTAGTCCAGGGCTGGTGCAGAGGATTGATAATGTCATCAAGTAGCTTTCTATCTTTAGTGTCTTGGCTTGTTGCTCATGGCAAGATGGCTACTCTATCTTTAGACATCACATCTTGGCTCAGGGCAGGAAGAAGGGAAAATGGCTTCACCAACTGCTCCTACTCCACTCATTAGGAAAGCAGAACTTTCTCCAACAGCCCTACCAGTCTTCTGCTATGTTTCATTGGACAACAATGTGTCATCTGACCACTGATAGCTACTAGGGTGTCTGGGGAAGTGAGTATTTAGCTTTTTCAGTCCCTTTAGTGGATGCAGAGAAATGAGTTTGAGAACGGCTGCTGCGTCATCTACTCAACAGTGTCAGATGTATTTCCTTTCCCCTCACATTGCTTTTATCGTCTCAGTATTACATGAAACACTAGAAAAAGAACCAGATAAACCTGGGTTTGTATCTATTCACCAGTTAGATAATACCTCTTTGAGCTTCAGTTTCCTTATCTGTAAAATGTGAAACAATGTGGCATACCTCAAAAATGTATTTTGAATGTGGAATTATAATATGAATAATCATATAGAGACATGATATTCATTATAAGTAGGTCTGAGATTTACGTAAATTTTGTGTTTGCCAATTTTCTGATACATAAGGTGATATGGCTTTGGATGATCAAACAGGTACATATTGACTTGCATTTCTTCTTGCCTTCCTAGTTAATTAGAGTCAAAATATCTCTGATAAATGAGTTTGACTCTAGATCCTGAACTTGTTCTTTTTGTAAAAATAGTTGAGAGATGGAAAAAGTGAGGAATGGTTGTTTTATCTCATTTGGTATATAAATTTAGGAATTTGACTCATGGCATGAAGAGACAAGAGTTATGGTTACGGACAATTTGGGATGCTAAATTATGAGATAAAGTTGTGGGACATGGGAGAATCAGAAATTCCTCAGATAGCAACTATTTCTCCTGATAAACTTTCTTTCTTCACTGCCCAGACTTTGACCAGTTGATGTTACTGCACTTCTTTGACATTAGAGATGACAGATGACCAATAAAATCCCTGAGGATTCATAAGCCAAACAGCCTCTATCTTAATTACCTTAGGAATCATGATGATGAAGGATGAAGACATATTATTCAGGCTTTGCTGTAGTAACAAGTAAACACAAATCTCAGTGGCTTAACACAATACCTGCTTTTTCCTGCACATCAAATTATGATGCAGATCCAGTGATTTCTCCAAGGAAGCTCTTTTTGATTCAGTGACTCAGGGCTCCAGGCGGCTTGCATCTTGTGGCAGAACCATCTGAACATGCAGTCCTCACAGGCATAAGTAAATGGGTGATTAGAGATGGAGGAGGCACATCAGCTTTAATACTCGTGGCCTGGAAGTGACACTTGTTACTCCTTATCTCCATCTATTGTCTAAAATTGTTGCATAGCCCAACCTACCTGCAAGGGAGGGTAGAAAATGTAGGAAAATGTGGATATTTGGTAAGCACCAAATTGTCACTGATGAAACTGGTTTCTTGGTAGTCATAACTTTGAGGTTTAAATTTAGTGAGGTAGTATTTGTAAAATACCTAGTAGAATATCTGGCTCCATGAAGGCTGAGACCATATCTGTTTTGTTCACTTCTATATAATGCCAGGCACTGGGAAGATGTTTGGCAAATAGGAGAGACTACAGAATGTAAGAATGGAAGACAGATGACTGCATGACTGACTGAATGAATGAATAAACAGATAGACAAGTGCTAACTCCATTTCTTTCAACGATATTTTATCATCTTTGAGTATAGATAATAAAACCTGTCATCATAGATTAGCAAAATGTCCAGCACATAGTATATACTCAATAAATATTTGTTGATGATGAGGTTGATGATAAACAAGACTAACAGTTAATGGTCTAAGTATGACTGTACTGAATAATTTTCTTTTCCTTTCATAGGTTAAAATTTTAAATAGGATGAATTGTATCTCCCTCTGGCAGTTTGATTTGTGTATATTTTATAACAAGGATCTTGAAAAAACTTTGTTCAACTTTGAAATACCAAGACAAATGTTTACCACGTGCTGCACGAAGTTTAAGGCATTTAATATAACAGTACCATCTATAGCACATTGCTTTTCTTTCTTAAACAACCTAAATTTGCTGAGCTGGGCCTTAGAGAACTATGATTTGTTGACATGAATTCAACATGATCCCAACCTGCATAGTAAGAATGTTTTGATTCCTTTGCCAACTTTTATTCCTTTGCCAAGTTTTGTGAGACATGCTTTGGGTCTTGGCAGTCTGCTGCATATTAGCTATCCTATTTCATCTAATTTCCAGAGAGAGACATTAATTATTTTTCTCTGCACTCCTGAGAGTCATACACATGATATTACTAGAGAATAGCAGTGGATTGTCTCCCTGAGACATTTTAAGTTGGGGTGGTACCAAAGATTTCTCCAAGTTGGAAACTAGGTCTAAGTGGCTCACTCTCAGGTGGTGTTTGTCAAAATTTCTTGTTTCATCCAATGCAGCAAACATGTAGAGTGAAGTGCCTACTTTGCTCATGAGGACATGAAGGATGCCTTTCCATTTTTATTCACAAGAAGGTTTTTTGGTGGAAACTCTAGGTGGACGGGGAAACTGGCATTGTTGGGTTTAGGAAAGTAAAGATTTAAAACACTGAGAAACATGAATTGGAGAAACATGAATCTTAAGCATATAAGCATTTGATACTGATACTGCAGAGTCTGGCTGTTAATCTGGCAAGTGAAGAAATGATGTGGATTGTATAAACAGAGAACTCAATTTTGCCACAAAATCGTCTTGCAAAGTTTGAGAATCATTTGTTGGTTTTTAAAAAAGTATATTAATTCACTTATTCAGCAATTATTTATTGAGCTCATACTACATGCCAGGCATTGTTCTAGATGATGTGGACACAGCAGTGAGCAAAATATTAAAACAAAACAAAACAATACAAACAAAAACAATCCTACCTTAAGGGAGAGTTTAAGGGACTTACCCAAAGTCACACAGCTCCTAAATAACAGAGCTGGGATTTGAACAGGCAGTCTGACTTATAGCCCATGCTCTTCACTGTTAAGCTTTGGAGCCTTCCTGTATAGTTTTCATTAATAGATCTTATTTTTAGAGCAATTTTAAGTATACAGAAAAATTGGGCAGAAAATACAGAAGTCCAGTATACTCTCCCCATAAACACATTTGTTGATCTTTGATGCAGAAAACGATGGAAATTGAATCAAATGTTAGTATACCTAATGTACAGCCCTTCTACTTTCTCTGTAGTTGCATTACAATAGAGGTGACTGAAAATTTTCCTAGTCTTATTATTCATTCATCTTCCAAAAAATAATTATAGAGCATCTTTCATGTGTTAGGGTGCTCAAATAGAGCGAGAAATAGACCTACAGGGTCCCTGCCATCATATACTTTATGGTAGAGTGTGAGCCCTGACATTAATATCAAAAATGAGTATAAAATTGCAAAAGACAGAGACTTTAAAAGACAAAGTGGCACACAATTTTAGATTGGGGATTTATACAAGTCCTGTTTGAGACAGTAATATTTAAATGACAGCTGAAGGACAAAGGAATAAAAGTTTCCCTTGCAAAGAGAAGAGGGGAGAGTGTTTAGAGGAAGGGAGAATGTTTAGAGAAAGGGGATCATATACAAAGTTACCTAGAAGGCAAAGAATTCGGAGCTTTGGAATACAAAGGAGCTAAGTTGGTAAAGGAAATGGAAAATGACTGGCCTGAGAGATAGGAGAAAAGGCAAGACACTTTGTTGTCACAATAGTCAAGAGAAAGTATGGTCACATAAGGTCAAGAAAGTTTAAGATGAAAAAAAAAAGTCCATTGATTGGAAGGCTGTTTGCAACCTTTCATTTTTTGATATCAGCATTAACACAAGGGTTGTTTTAAATGATTTTTTAAAAAAACTTCAAGTGCGTGTTTTCTTATCAAGAGCAATGTCCTCAGGTTTAGGGTAAAGAAGTGTCTTTGAGGTGGGTTGATTAATTAATGGAAGATGAGAAAGCATTCATAGTGTGCAAAGATAATGCTTATGAGCAGCTTGCGTGTGTTACAGAGGAGGAGAGAGAGAACAATAGCTAGAAAGGGATGTGGCACGGAAGAAGTTTTTTGTTTTTTTTTTTAAGTTGACACCAATTGGAGCAAGTTAAAATGACGATTTCAGAAAACTAGGAGAGAGAGAGACTGAAAATGCAAGTGGAAGGGGATAACCGAGGTGGCAGAAAGGTGAGAATCTGGCCATCCCTAGAGGGATTAGCCTTTGCTAGAGGGGCCTCACTTCCTTCAAGGCTATTGGAGGGAAAAAGGAAAAAAAAAAAAGTAAAGATTTAGTTAGTTCATAGATTTGATAGCAATATTAATTATATTCCTTAAGAAGTATGAAGAAAGAAAGGAGTGTGGAGCTGAGAGAGAAAAGATGGATGGTGGGGAAGAAGGAAGTTTTAGATATCTGAAGGCAGTGAATGGTGGTTGTGGAGTGTCAGAGAGTGAATTTATTAGAGTAATGTGTTAAGAATGCCAAGCAGTGTTGAGTGGCCATTTGACCTGGTGACCAAGAATTTATAGTGATATTAGCAAATTAGGATTGAATTTGAGTGGGCCTAGACAAAAAATGATAGTAGCTTACATAAAATTTCTCTCTCAAATTACTTGGTATTAAGTCCAGACTGGGTACAATGTTTCTACTAGTATGAGGGACCTAGACACCTTCTGTTTGGAACTCTGTTTTCTCATCATTTGACTTCCATTTCATGGTCCAAGAAGGTGTTACATTCCAACCAGCAGGAAGGGAAAAGGGACAAAAAGAGAGCGTCTATTCCCCCTTTAAGTTTGTTGTCAGAGAGTGAGATGAATGAACTGATGACTTTGGATCCTGAACAGTTTCAGATGTTGAAAGTCCATGATCCTACTGTGGGAATGGGGTGGCTGAGGTGATGTGAAGAAAAAGTCATTGGAGATAAGGAAGTCAAGGATCGAAGAAGCCATATTAGATGGGTCATTGACATGGACTATAATATTTAGATTGATGGCAGAATTCGAGGAATAAAGAGAGAGACAGAGAACTCAGAACCCAAATCTTTGATGAACGAAGGGGAGAAACCATGAAGACAGTAGAAAGCCACAAGGAAATTGGGAGTTTTTACAAGATATTGAATATAACAATTATGTATGGACTCTCAGCTGAGCAAGGAGGCAAATAAAAGTAAGAGCAGCCTGATAGTTGAGAAGAAGGATGTGGTATGGATGGATTCATGATATTGACGAGGTGGGGGTACTAGAGCAAATGATCTAGAAAATAAGAAGTTACCTTCTTTTATAAAAGAAGCTTAACTTTTATTGTGAAGAAATGGGATATGTTTGTTAATCACCAAAACACTCCGTAATTACTTTCTTCACGTTAGTAGAGCTTGAGCCTATCAACTTTCAGGATAACTTTTGAAGAAATAAATGGATAAAAAAACATTATTTTGAGATTTATCATATAAATTAATAAGTATTTATTGGCTGCCCAAAACAAAAGTAAAATTTTTTATTTGTAACATAAATCCTAATCGTGTTGTTTTTGATGATTTTTTAAATTTGAAGTATCTAAATCTTGTTGTGGTTATCCTCACAAATATGGCCTTTACTTTGTTTCAATGCTTCATTTGAATTATAAAATAATGTATGCACTTAGTATAAAAATATTCCAACAACATGGAAAGTTATAAAATTAAAATACAAAAAGTCTTCCTTTCTTGACTTTTCCACTACTAGTGCCACTCCTTAGAGACAATTGTCTTTAAATCTTTCCAGAACCTCCTTGGTGGTTAATCCAATCATTTAAAATAATGTACTAATTTGTATGTTTTTTGATTTATCATCTTTATATAGTGTTGTGGACTGAATGTTTTTGTCTTACCAAAATTCATATGTTGAAGCCCTAGTCCCTAATATGCTTGTATTTGAAGGTGGGGCCTTTGGGAGGCAATTAGGTTTAGATGAGGTCATGAGGATGGAGTCCTCATGATGGGAGTAATGTCCTTATAAGAAGAGGAAGAGACACCAGATCTCCCCTCTCTCTGTCATGGGAGGATACAGTGAGAAGGTGGCCATCTTCCAGCCAGGAAGAGGGCCTTCACCAAGAGCTGAATCTGCTGGCACCTTGATCTTGAACGTCTCAGCTTCTAGAACTGTGAAAAAGAAATATCTTTTGTTTAAGCCACCCAGTGTATGATATTTCTCTCTCCCTCTATTTCTTGATCCTAAACATGGACAGTCCTACTAAGTAGTATAAGAAAGTTAGTGTGCCTCCTTGCCTTCCTTCTTTCCTTCTCCTCCTCCTCCTACACTAGTCTTAACATGTCAAAACTTAACGTCTTTTACATCTTGTTCTATGATTATAATTAATTATTCAATGCTTTATCCGTAAATTGATACTATACTTTGAAAATTTTGTAAATAGCATTTTAACATTTTGATTGCGTTAATATTATTCCCTTCAGAATAAAAATGAAAAATAGAAAGTCTGATCCCAAGAGAATGTGTCAAACGTATTCTTCATTCTTATACTCCATCAGTCACTCAGAATGACACCCCATATTTGTTTGCTTCATATTTAAAACATGACTTATCTTTAAATATTTTTGCCTAGTTTCTAATAGTCTTACTATTGTCGTTGATGGAGAACACATGCCTTTATCTTATTATCACGTGCATGGAATGGAGTCTATGTTCTTGTTGAAGACATTCTTTACACATCCCTCCAACATCCTGACTGCCGTTCTTTGATTATTTACTGTTGTTTTTGTTTATTTCATTCCTAAAGTCATTCCATTGTTTCTAAGATACCATGATTTCTCTCTCGGGTTCCTCTCTCAGTTTGCTGGAATAGATTTTCAAGTTTATTTATTTATTGTGTGTGTGTATTTTTAAAAAGAAGAGGTGGAAAGTAAATTTTCAGAATTCTTCCATGTCACTCTTTTTTTTTTTTTTTTTTTTTTTTTTGTGAGGAGATCAGCCCTGAGCTAACATCCGCCAATCCTCCTCCTTTTTTGCTGAGGAAGACGGCCCTGGGCTAACATCGGTGCCTATCTTCCTCCACTTTATATGGGACGACGCCACAGCATGGCTTACCAAGCAGTGCGTCGGTGCGCGCCCGGGATCCGAACCAGCGAACCCTGGGCCGCCGCAGCGGAGCGCGCGCACTTAACCGCTTGCGCCACCGGGCCGGCCCCCATGTCACTCTTAATTGATACTTGTTATTGTTCTCATAATTATTGATTATAAGAAAGAATTTTGATGCCATTTTGATTCCTATTCCTTTGTATATGACATGTTTTTCTTTTGAGAAAGATTTAAGATATTCTTTCAGTGGATTGCCTAAATATCATCAAAATGTGTATGCCTGAAACTTTTTTCGTTGGTTCTGAGGACTTGAGATAAATTTCCTTCTATTTGTTCATTTTCTCCCTCCATTGTCTTTGTTCTCTTATCTTTGAATAATTTTCAAATTAAGTTTGGACATTCTTGTCCTCCGTGTCTCTTAACGTTCCTCTAATATTTCCCATTTCTTTATTTTTTTGGACCATGTTCTAGGGGTTTTCCTTGAATTTATGTTACCTATTATTAATATGTCCTGTATCTGTGTCCATTCTGTTATTCAGTCTCTCTAGTCCACATTTTATTTTGCAATCATTTTATTAATTTCTAAGATCTCTTTCTTGCTTTCTAATTGATCCTTTTTTATAGTTGCTTATCTTGTTATGGATGACTATCTTCTCAAATTTCCCAGAGGAAAATGAATAGCATTTTTTAAAAAGCATCAGAAAGTTCATTATTTCTGTGTCCTCTGGGTCAGTGTTGTGAACTATCTTCAAATACTACGTGAACCTTGGTCCTCTACTCATAGTTACCAATGAAGAACTACATTGATTAGCGTAGATAGGGGGTCTGCATTTCTTTTACAGTTGTGGAACTGTTGTCCCTAAAGTCTTATGCTCTGAAAGGGAAGGCTGATGCTGTATAAGGATAAGGGCACTGTCCTTGTACAGACTTCCCTTTAGTGTATGTGGACAGGAAGTATATAGGTAGGCCCAGGGCCACAACTGTTGCCAAGGTAAAGAACATTTTATTTTCAGGTTTTATTGTTTAGAATTCTTAGGTGCAGAACCAAGAATCCACTCCAGTTCATTTAATCAAGAGGAAATTTATTAAGAGATATTAAAATAACTCACCCAATTGTTGAGATAGTTGGAGGATCAGTTTCTAAAAGAAACTACCAGAAAAAAAACAGTTGCCAGAAATTCATTGAAGAACTTGCCTAATTAGGGAGCTTCTGCCACTTGGACCCTAGAGCCGACCTACCTCTACTGCCGCCCACAGCAGCAGAAGGGATGTCCCGTGTCCCCTTGCTTCTTCACGTGGGTCATACCCAAAGCAAAGTTTTGTAGAGATACAACTGATTGGGGGAACTAGTCATATATCTGCATTCTAGTTGCAATAGAGGCTAGGAAATGAGGGCTTTAAAAATTGTACCTCAGGAAGTAGTATTCACAATGTGCGGGACGATCAAAAGTAGAGAGAGTGCCCAAAAGATTCAGAGCAGTCGTAATGTCCAATATCCTCTACAGGGAGACACATACTTGAATTTATTTACATCTCCTGGTCCGGCTGCCTTTCCTTTTATACCCCACTGATCCAGTGACGTTATATTTGTTTTATATCTCTCTCTGGTCCTTAAATACACACTAATGGACTCTTTACAAATACATTTTTCTCATTAGAAAGCCCCACCTGAGGCTTAAGATGGGATTCATTGCTGCAGCCAACTAAACAGAAAATGAAATTGAAGGGGCTGACCAGCCCCAGCTGTGCACAGTAAGTCCTTTAACTAATTATCCTAATTCCCACCCCTAGTCTACTTGTACTCCCTGTACCTGCAGGGCCTCTGGGGGGCAGTACCAGGGAGCATTGTGCCCACCTGCACTGCAGCTCTTCTATTTTCTCTGGTCTGATTTATGCATCAGTAAGACCCTTCTAACTGCTATCTTGCAGAAATTTGTCAAAATTTCTCATTTGCTGATTGCATACTTCCTTTTTTTGTGCTATTATGGATGAATTATTTTTGTATATCTTTATTATCATTTCATTGGGAATTTAGAAGGAATTGGAGATAAATGTAGGTGCTGGGTCAACTATTTTATTACAAAGTTTAGTCCATATTTTAGAAAAAGAAAAAACAAAGAAAATCTCTTAGCCAATACCCCTTTATGCCCTTTGCCCTATGTTTCCCTCTATATTGCCTACCCAGGGGTTAGCAAACTTTTTCTATAAAGGATCAATAGTAAATATCTCAGGCTTTATTGGCCATAGAGTCTCTGTCACAACTACTCAAATCTGCCATTGCAGTGCAGAAGGAGCCATAGACAATACATTAAGCAATAGGTGTGTATAGTTGTGTTCCAATAAAACTTTATTTACAAAAACAGGTGGCAGGCCAGATTTGCCCAACAGACCATAGTTTGCCTACCCTTGGTCTACATGAAAGATCCTGAGGGAGAAGATACTGACAATTTCAGCCCTAGACAAGGAATAAAGTATTTGAGGATGCATCTGTCTTTCATATTGGGTTAATATGATTAATCCAATTTACTGCTTTAACTCTCAGTCTCTCATTGTCCATAGATATTAAAGATATTTTGTTGGAAAATATAGGTTTAAGAACACACCATCCTGCCCACAAAATACTTTGTGTTCCTCTTTCCTTGTGCCAATGAATGGAATAATATCTAGCAGGCTTCTTTGTGACTTTGCTCTTCACAAACTGAAAGCAGCATTTAAAAAGAATTTTCTAGCATATAACACCCTGATATCAGAAATAATATCTTCAGAAATTAGATGTTTACGTGTAAAGGAGAAGAAAGGTAAAATCTCCAAAATTAACATTAGGAAACCACAATTGTAATGTTGTACACATACCTGGTAAATTAGAACATGAGGAGAGAGAGCACAACAACAGAAGGCTGCTCACAATCATTTTCATCTGAGTTTTCACGGAAATGGGAAACATATTAAAATTTGGAGGCAGGAAAAGGGCAGAAATGTGTAAAGTAGATATAATATAAAGTATTTTGAAGTTTAAATGGATCAGAAAGTTGCTGAAAACGTATTTTCCCTACACATTTACTACGGTGGATTTGTGACAGAAGGAGATTATATTTCCCTCTTTCGTTCAATCCATGCAATACTTCAACACCAATAAAAATCCCTCTGACTCAGATGTTTAGCTTGACATTTGTATATGCAAACTGGAGAGAGAAAATTCAGCTCTGAAGTTGTCTTGGAAAGGGTAGTGAACCTTAGGAGGTTGGGCATTAACCCTCCAAGTGAAGGCAAATGTCCGCGTTCAGGAGGGCTGATTCTCCGTGCCTTGTCGGTTGCTTCTACTGCTATTGAGACCGGGGGCTCTCGCTGGGTGCTACTTTTGAAAGAGAGGTCTGAACTCATCATTTCCACTGCATTGCCACCCTGCCACCCTCTCGCTTTGCAGCCAGGTTTCCTCCTGCACCCCTCTTTCAAACATCACTAATAACTTCCTAACTGGCAACTCCAATGGCCTTGACTTCGTCTTTTTTTGACTTCCACGTGGCATGTGACATCTTCCTTTGCAAACTTAAATCTTTGATTCCTAAACCCTTCTGTTTGCTATTTTATTCCTAAATCTTTCCACACTCTATCATTTAGAATACTTTCCCTTCTACTCCTATCCCGTAAATATAAGGGTTTTTTTTTTTTTGCTAAAATTCAGTGCTCGTTGCGGGATAGTATTGCACAGTGATTCTGGGTGTAGATGCCCAATCTAGGTGGCATGGCTTCACATCCCAGCTTGGCCACTAACTAACTGTGTGACCTTGGACAAGTCCCTTAACCCTTCTATGCCTCAGTTTCTTCGTCTTAGGATGGGTCCAAAAAAAGTGATTACCTCATTGGGTTTATGAAGATTTTCTGAGTAAAAATGTATACAGCAGTGTTTCTCATACCATAGCATGCATACAGATCAAATGGGAATCTTGATAAAATGCAGATTCTGATTCAGTTCAGGGGCCTGAGAGTCTGTATTTCTCTCAAGCTCCCAGGTGATATGAGTGCTGTTGGTCTGTAGACCACATGTGAGTATTAAGGAGGAAAAGTGCTTTAAACCAAGCCTGACACTATAGAAATATTAGCATCATCGTCACTGTCATCAACATCATATTCTTCTTTCCTTGAAACATTCTCTTCTTTCAATGATCTCGCTTATTTCCTTAGCATCATCCTATAAGAATGAAAGCTTTGTTAAGTGCAGAGATCTTATTTGTCTTATTATATCTAGATGTTCAATAAATAGTATTTGTTGGAAAAAAGAAAAAGAAGGAGGGGAGGAGGGAAAAATGGAAGGTAAAATAATATTCCATGTAAATAGCTCTGAATGTTTATCACCAGATCTGACCTCTCTGCAGAATTCCACTCCCACACCGCGGACTCTGCTAAACGTCTCCACCTGGAAGTCCGCAGGCATCTCATAGTCAATCCGTACAAAACTGACTCAATATCTCCTCTAGTCTTCCCCTTCCTTTCCTCTTTTCTCCAAACCTGTGACTCTACTGTGTTCTCTGTTTTCCTTCGTGGTACTCCCACATTTTTCTTTCTTTCTTTTTTATTGCCATTTTGTCTGGAAAGAAAAGCCCTAAGCCCACCTCTACCTGTCAAGATGGTAAATACTCTGGAATGCTCATCTCACACCCCATCTCCCTCAAGGAGTCTTCCAGTAGGCCCAGGTAGATGTATAATTTCAATACTCTGATAGCAATATTGCAGATGGTAACTCTCTTATGGCCCACGTCTAATTGATTGTTTTATGGGTTATATGTGTTACCCCACTGAAGCCATGTATGTATTGCATTTATAATTTTTGACATATCCCTGTACCATCTCTATTATTATTGTCACTTTTGTCAAAAATATATATGCACATACTTTAAAGAGAAAAATTTCTAAAAGTCTGTAGATAATCCCTAAAGCTGAAAACAAGAAGCAGAAATAGGAAAAGAACAATCCTTTCTTAAATATACATGCAAAATTTCCTATTCCTCAGGGGGCAACCAGTTTCAATTCTTATAGTTCTTTTGTTTTTACCTCTACTTCTCTCAATAACATACTTATATTGCTGCTTATTCTTTTTTATTTTAGTGTTATGTATAAACTGTTCATTCTGGAAAGTGAAGATTTTAGTTCTCTTTCCCATCCTACCTCTTGCATACAGAGGCCCACTTCTCATCTCTCCAGTACTATAGATATCTCATGATTTGGATTAGATCTATATTTAGTGTTTATATTATTTTGACAGCTGAGCCAATAATATGCTTTCCTTTTTATGTACAATCACTTACTTTTCCTGGAGTTAATCATTGTGGTGTTTTTTCCCACTTGCTTAGTAATTTATGTACCACTAATTCAGCTCCCCAAAGCCACCCACTTAGGAACGCTCTTCTCAGTATGTTTACATCCATTGGGCTCTACATTAATTTCATCTTGTTTAAGACATCTCTCCCTGAGTTTTTCTACTGCTTCATTCTATACTGCTTGCTCTTTCCTGAGAGCTGTTTTCCTAGGCTCTCTCATCACCATCATTTTGAGGATTTCCCTATGTCTCTCTAGTGATTGAGCTCCTGTTTCTGGGATCCTGGGCTTTTCCCATTTGGGGTTTACTTCCTTGTTTTTGTGGAATACAACTTCCAGTATATTTGTGGCAAAGAATTCATGTGAGGTAAATTTTTTGCAATGATGCGTATCTGAAAGTGTCTTTTTCTACATCATACTTGAGTGATAGTTTGGTTGAATATAAAATTCCAGGTTACAAATTATTTATCTTTAGAATTTTGAAAGCATTACTCCATTGTTTTCTGGCTTCTGTGCTTCTATTAAGAAATATGACGCTATTTCGATTCTTGATCATTTAAATGCTAACTTTTTTTTTCTTCTGGAAGATTTTAGGATCTTGATCTTTGTTTTCACATTGTTATATGTGTACTCTGGAAAAGTGGTGGCCCCTTAAATCTAGAAACTCTAAGTTCTTCATTTCTGAAAATATTTGTGTATTTTTTGTATTGATATTTTTCTCCCATCCTGCTTTAGCTCAATTTTTCTTTTTGAACAGCTGTTATTCAAATGTTCAATCTTCTAGATTCATTCTCTAAACATCTTATATTTTCTTTCATATTTTTATTTTTCCATGTTTGTTTTATATTCTGGGAGATATCCTTATCTTTGTCTTTCAATTTTTCTTTGAGGTTTTAATTTCTATTAACACATCTTTTAATTTTTAAAAGTCTAATTTTGTTCTTTGAATGTTCTTTTTATGTCATCCAGTTCTTGATTCATGAATAAAATATTTCCTATTCTCTCTCTGAGGATATTAATAATATTTGTGTGTGTGTGTGTGTGTGTATTTTGGTTTCTGTTTTGCACATTAGTGTTTTTTTCCTCAAATATCTGGCTATCCTTCCTTATCTGCTCAAACATAAGAGTGTGGTACCAGAGATGGTTAGAAATTCTTATATGCAGTTGATAATTTTCAGATGTGGGTTTGCTGGGCTATTTTGTTAGGGAATACCCAAGATCATTACCTTTAGTCAGGTTGGTCGGAGTCACCAAAGAAGAATCTTCCAGTCTTTTGCAATCTCAACATTCATATGTGCATTTTTACTTATTCCCTGTGTTTCCTAAAGTATCTCTTCCTCACTACTTATAGGTATATTTATTTACTCTTTTTGGACAAGAACCCCCGTCTTTTGCAGGAGTGGGGCATTAGCAGTTGCCTAGCTATGCAAAGTATAAGAAAGAATCTGGACATCGAAGTTCTTCTTGAGCAAAGTTACAATGCATTCTTTAGTTTTTTCCACTGTCACTCTCTCTTCTAGAAGTTTCCATACTATCCACTTCTAACTTGTGGGAGTTCTGTAGTAAAAAGTGGGTTGCTTCTTAGCTTCCTCAGTGCTGCGTCCAGATTCAGCATTCCCAGGACTGGGTAAGCAAGCTTACTCTAGTCCTTCGTATTTCAAACTATCAAAGTTATGTTGCTCCTGTCCGCTCTTCCCTTACTTTTGTCCTTGCAGGGTTTTTCTCTTAAAACATCCATTTACGATCATTTTATTGGCCTTTTGGGAAGAAGTGCATCTAAATGAACTTGTCCAATCTTCCCCCAAGTCATTTTTTTTTAAACTTAAATACCTACTTTCACCTTCTTAAGCAATATTTATGAAATAATGATGTTTCTGTGTAGCTATGTTGTGCACAGCAAATAATCAAACAACGATTCTAATTGTCCACGTAAGACCCAAGAATATTTTGTGAACTTCAAATTTTAAGCATAACGTATTTGAGAAGTACTATGCAATATTGCTCAGCATGGAGTTGATACTCCTTAGAGATTTGTTGACTTGAAGAATTAATGCTCCCTAGGCATTCTTTAGAATTATTGTTGTTAATAGTGTATTTTACGCAATATGTTCTTGTGTAAGTTGTTATGTGTGTGTGTATGTATGTGTGTGTGGAGCAGCTGATCATTCAGCCACTTAATGGAAGCAATACTACAGATTGTCTATGTACCCCCAGGAACAATTCCCCACTGCTGAGTTACCATATCACTCAGCAGGGTTGAGACCCTGGCAGTGGTATAAATATTATCATTAGTTTCAAGAATGTTACCATCTGCTCATTTGATCCATTAACCTCCTATTGTACCTCGTAAAAGAAATGTCCAGCTATAGAAGCAGATACACTATAGAACTAAGCAGAGGAAAATACGTTCAACACATACTTTGCTTTGGGAATGGGGGTCAATGCTTCTATTTTCTTTCTCTTTCCTAAATACTTCATTAACTTTCCTGAAGGGAGATTGTAGATTATCCACATAAATGAAATGATCCTGGTCTAGTTTGTTTATTTATTGCTGTTAACAGGTTTAGATAAATCAATTAACATTCAAATTAGTCATTTCTTTGTGTCTGCCAAGGGCAGAAAAAATAAATGAGCTCATAGCTGGTTAAATTCATGTACAGTTTCTCCCCGCCTTTCACAGACATGCAAGTTGGCTTTTTTAGCCAATCATTGTAACACATTGAAATGATGTAATTTTTATATTTATATTGAAATTTACATGAGTTTACAGAGTCTGAAAAATTATGTGATTTGGTGGTTTACCTGAATTATTTGTGCAGGCACTTTTCTTCATTTCCCATCACTTAATAATAATAGTAGTACTCTTATAATATATACTATGTTGTAGACATTGTTTTGAGAACTATGTCTATTAACTCATTTAATCCTCACATTGATCTTTTGAAATAGATATTATTCCACTTAAGTAATAACAAGATGAGGCACTCAGTGAATTAAATAACTTCCCCAGAGTCACGTAGCTAGTAAGTGATGGGTCAAGGGTCTAAAACCATGCCCATTGGCTCTAGACTCGGCCTCTTGGCGTCACACTCCACCACCACCTTCACTTCTAAGATAATGCAGGTCCATCTTGACTGTAGTAGTGAACATCCTTGACTGAAGAGTAAATAAAAAAATTTTTTTTTGCTGGACCTGAGGTTATGCTTATTCTATTGGAGTCCAGAGTCTACAAAAGATATTCAATATAAGCCCATTGCTTTTTCTAAATTAAGTAATGGTTTCTCTTGGTTTATTTAATTTTAATCTTCTTTAAGGCTTCCCTAAAATTAAAATAATGTGAATTCAGTAGACTTCTAAACTAAAGAAATCATATTAAATTATCAAATAAAAATTCAAATGATGTGAATTCTAGGCTTTTAAACTTTTTGAAATCTTTTAAAGACCAAACAAAATAAAAAACCTCTTAAGTGTACAGTAGACCATTATCTTAGTTTTAAGTAGATTTAAAAAGGAGCTTTAAACTTGATAAAGAGTATTTGCATAAAATCTACAGCTAACATCATGCTTAATGGTGAGAAACTTGAAGCTTTCCCACTAAGATCAGATGCAAGGCAAGGATGTTCCCTCTCACCACTCCTTTCCAACATTGTACTTGAAGATCTAGCTAATGCATTAAGACAAGTAAAGGAAATAAAAGGTATACAGATTGGGAAGGAAAAATGTAAAACTGTCTTTGTTCACAGATGACATGATCATTGAAGAGGAGGAAGACTATCCTCTACCCACTCTGGGTGTTTTATGGCTGGGCTACAAATTAAATTGACTCATGAGACTGAATAGCAGGAGAAAAATCAACCAAAGCTTTATAACATGTATACATGGGAGAAACTCAGAAAATAGAAACTGAGCAATTCATCATTCTGATTAAGCTGCTTGTTTAAGTATTTTCAACTAAAGGCGGGGAGGGTGTTAGAGGGTAGTGGTTTGGGATTTCAGAGGAGAAGAAAGACAATTCACACGGAGATGGAAATGCAAATGTTTGTCAGACAACTCTTTACAGGGCCACCTATAGAGAATGTGACTGGAGAGACAGAATTTTTGATAAGACGGGCTTATTGGTGCCTTTCTTATCACATCTATTTTACATTATCCTACAGCTATCATATGGTAGTGGCTTCTTCCTGGAACAGGCCTTCTATGTTAAATTCTTTAGGCAGTTTGGGAGGGGAAGGTCAAATGTCCTTCAGAGAAAATAATCAAGGTAAAGAGACATATTTTGAGGTGGCCAATTTTATCTCCCACATCATCTATGTAGAAAATCTGAAAGAGTCAACAGAAACAACAAAAATTCCTGGAACTAATAAGCAATGATAACAAAGTTGCAGGATATGAGGTTAATATACAAAAGTCAATGACTTTCCTGTAGACCACCAATGAACACATTGAGTTTGAAATTAAAAACACATTACCATTTACATTAGCACCCTCAAAAATGAAATACTTAGGTATAAATCTAACAAAATATATACAAGACCTTTACGAGGAAAACTACAAAACTGTAATGAAAGAAATCAAAGAAATAAATAAATGGAGAGATATTCCAAGTTCATGGATAGGAAAACTCAATATTGTCAAGGTGTCAGTTCTTCCCAACTTGCCTATAGAATCAATGCAATCCCAATCAAAATCCAGCAAGTTCTTTTGTGGCTATTGACAAACTGATTATAAAGTTTATATGGAGAGGCAAAAGAGCCAGAATAACCAACACAATATTGAAGGAGAAGAACAAGGTTGGAGAACTGACACTACCTGACTTCAAGACGTACTATAATGCAACAAGAATCAAGACCCTGTGGATTTAGTGAAAGAATAGACAAACAGATCAATGGGACAGAATAGAGAGCCCAGAAATAGGCCTGCATAAATATAGCTAACTGGTCTTCAACAAAGGAGCAAAGGCAATACAATGGAACAAAGATAATCTTTTCAACAAATGGTGCTGGAATAAATGGACATCCACATGCAAAAAAATGAATTTAGACACAGATCTTACACCATTCACAAAAATTAACTCAGAATGGATCATAGACCTAAATGGAAAAGGCAAAACTATAAAACTCCTAGAAGATAACATAGGAGAAAACCAGGATGACCTTGGTTATAGCAATGACTTTTGAGTTGTAACACCAAAGGCACTATCTATGAAAGAAAAAATTGATAAGCTGGATTTCATTAAAATTAAGAACTTCTCCTCTGTGAAAGACGATATCAAGAGAATGGAAAAATAAGCCACAGACTGGGAGAAAATATTTGCAAAAGACATATCTGATAAAGGACTATTGTCTAAAATATACAAAGAACACTTAAGACTCAACAATAAGGAAATGACCAATTTGCTTAGGCTAAAGACTGTAACAGTCACCTCAGGAAGAAGATATACAGATGGCAAATAAGCATATGAAAAGATTCCACATCTTATGTCTTCAGGCAAATGAAAATTAAAATGACAATGAGATATCATTCACACCTATTAGAATGGGCAAAATCCAGAATACTGACAACAACAAATGCTGACAAAGATGTGGAGCAACTGGAATTCTCTTTCTTTGCTGGTGGAATGCAAAATAGTACAGTGACTTTGGAAGACAGTTTGGCAGTTTCTTACAAAACAAAACGTACTCTTACCACACAATCCAGCAATCACATTCCTTGGTATTCACCCAAAGGAATTGCAAACTTACTGCCACACAAAAACCTGCACATGAATGTTTATAGAGCTTTATTCATAATTGTCAAAACTTGGAAGCAACCAAGATGTCCTTCGGTAGGTGAATGGATAAATAAACTACACTGCATCCAGACAATGGAATATTATTCAGTGCTAAAATGAAATGAGCTATCAAATCATGAAAAGACATGGAAGAATCTTAAGTGCATATTACTAAGTGAACAAAGCCAGCCTGAAAAGGGTGCATACTGTATAATTCCAACTATATGACATTCTGAAAAAGGCAAAACTATGGAGACAGTAAAAGGATCGAGGATTAGGGGTAGGAGAGGGATGAATAGATAGAGCACAGAGGATTTTTAGGGCAGTGAAAATACTCTTTATGATACCATAATGATGGATACATGTCATTATATATTTGTCCAAACCCATAGAATGTACAACACCAAGAGTGAACCCTAATATAAACTATGCACTTTGGGTTATTATGATGTGATGATGTGAGTTCATCAATTGGAACACATATACCACTCTAGTGGGAGATGTTGATAGTAGAGAGACTACATTTGTGGGGGCATGGAGTATATGGGAAATCTCTGTACCTTCCGCTGTGATCTTAATACTGTGATCCTAACACTGGTCTAAATAAGTTAAGTCTTAGGGGCCAGCCCAGTGGTGTAGCGGTTAAGTTTGTGCATTCCACTTCAGCATCCTGGGGTTTGCAGTTTCAGATCCCGGGCATGGACCTACACACTGCTCATGAAGTCATGCTGTGGCGGTGTCCCATATACAAAATAGAGGAACACTGGTACAGATATTAGCACAGAGACAATCTTCCTCAAGCAAAAAGAGGAAGATTGGCAACAGATGTTAGCTCAGGGCCAATCTTCCTCCCCCCAAAAAAATAAATAAATAAGAAATTAAGTCTGACAGGAAAAAGGAACTTTATGTTCAATGCCCATAATTTAATTACACATTGTTAAATTTATTGTCTAAGTGCTTTAAACCCATGGTTGTTTCCAGATGTATCAACCTAGTTGAAAATGTTATTTCATTAATAAAAATTGAGAAGGTCACTGACCCTCACTTATTTGTCTTTGTGAGGTAAAGGCTTCCGCAGAAAATAAAAAGCAATTAAAGAATAAAATTGACTCATTCCTTTCGATCCACCTCCACTTCTGTGACAATTTTTTAAAACTATTTTATTTTCTGCACTTTTGTAAGTTCATTACCACTTTGTTCCAAAAACCGTCCCCGTTGTCTGAGTTAAATTAGTTCTGTTATTTTATAGTTAGTTGATGAGGTAATCTTCTTTTTATTCTTGACAAAGGACTTTTTTACATCTTTTTTTGGCCTCCAAGCTGAAACTGTTCTCATAGAGAATTAAAAATTGAGTGTTTGAATAGGAAGCTCAGATGGCTTGATGTATATATTCGAATGACTTAACACAGAAATGTTGAAATAATCTAGTCTTCCAGCTTTCTTAAAAAAAAGTACATGAGTTTTAAACTCATTTAAGAAAGAAAGGAATAAGGAAAGATAATATAGGCATTCCTCTTAGAGTTAAATAATATTATCCTTTTAAGGAGAGTTCATAGGAAAATTTACATGAATATAACTTAAAATATTTAAAGAACAAATGTTAAATATATACACATATTCAGATAACATGGATGAATGCATGCACAAGAAATATATACAGATATACACATAAATATATATACATATATTGAAATGTACACACACATTATTTAGATCCACATTGCAATTGACTTTAGTAAATCTAGATTCTATCTGGTTTAGAGAATCTGTGTTTCTCTAAGACAGTAAGTTACTACTCTTCAAGTTGTTTCTTTTCATCCAAACTTATCTATTTGATACAGGAAGATTAGATTGATGTAGAATATGAGACAAATACGCTTAACACTAAAACAACTTATTTGCCTACTATTTCAGACTAAAGTCGACCATGAAAGATGCTAAAGTAAGCCAGAAAAACAGTGAGGTTACTGAATCTGTAAATATCTTGGTTTTCAAAGGTATAAAGAAGCTATATCTGTCAGTGTCCTCAAAAACTACTCAGGTACTTTCAAACACAAGAAATTTAATACAGGTAATGGTTACAAAAGAAGGAGAAGGGCAAAAGAGCCAAGATGAGAAGGGGAAGTATCTTAGAATTTAATTACTCTAAGAGCTGCTAAACATTCTTATGTGTGGAAGAGGGAAAGGAAAACGGTGTCTGCCAGAATCCATGATGGCTGTGCTGTTGAGGCAGCTGGAGCATCCACTGAGGCCGTCATTGCTAATGTACAAGCCATCGCTCCTTCCATTTTGCAAGAAGTCTGTACTCCCACTGCATTGCCAGTTTTTATATCTATTTGGTAGAATTTTGTTTCCTAATTGTTTTTTGCTGATGTAGAGAAATGCAAGAAAATTTGGTCATTTTTCAGTCTGTTCAGCTTTTTACTTGTTGTTAAGACAAAGTGGCGACTTCCAAGTTCCTTGCATGGGAAACCAGAAACTGGAAGTCTAAGATGTTCATTTTTCTTTAGATTTTTATTGGGATTTTTTCTTTTTTAAATTTCAGGATGAAAATGGGATTTTTTTGTTTGTCATTTGCCTGGGAGCACTGACAGTTTCTGGCCAGTTTACCTTTATGAATAAGGGCATATATGCCCATTAGGTTCCCAGCCTTATATAGTATCTCCGATTAGACCACTCACCTAAAGAAGGCCCTAGACTTTGTCTTCTGTAGATGCTCAAATTCATAGTTGGAAAATCCTCACAAGGCACAAGCCAGATGTCTTAGCTTGGGCTGCTATAATAAAAATACCATGAACTAGGTGGCTTAAATAGCAGAAATTTATTTCTCACAATTCTGGAAGCTGGGAAATCCAAGATCAAGGTCCTGACTGATTCAGTTCCTGGTGAGAACCCTCTTCGTGGTTTGCTGATGGACACTCTCTTACTATATCCTCATGTGGTGGAGAGAGGGAGTGAGAGAGAGAAAGCTACCTCTCTGATTTCCCTTCTTGTAAGGGCACTAATCCCATCATGAGAGTTCCACCCTCATGACCTAGTAACTTCCCCAAGGTCCCATCTCCAAATACTATCACACTGAGGATTAGGGTTTCAATATATCAATTCTAGGGGGATACAAGCATGAAGTCCATGGTTCCAGATAAATCTCCATTTCTGGCCTCAGCATTATATTACTTACTTTATTGGCAGATCATGGATGCATTCAAGAACATGTTAATAACACTTTATCAAGTATTTTTAATTGTTTCCACTGGGATGTTCTTTGCACACCATGTTGGGAGATGGAATGCATAACAATAAAATGAAATAAAATTGCTCATAACAATTAAAGTTAGTAAATAAGCTAAATTTCTTCAACAGATGGACATCAAATAAGTAGATAAATACTGGAACATCCATGCTGTGGGGCACAGGATACTCAACAGCTTTTCAAGCAGAATTTATTAGTATCTATGTGTACATCTAAAAAAAAGTAACTTAATTTTTTTTGTGACAAAAGCAGGTTACAGAATAACATGAGAGAAATACACAGACTCAGATATATAGGTAACCTAAATACTGTAAATAACTCTGCAAGGATGCATTCAAACTGTCACTAGCAATTACTTGGAGAGAGGATATTGAGGTCAGTAGTGGAACTGGAAATTGAAAAAGGAATTTTACTTTTTAATAGATTGTCTTCTGAAATGTTTACATTTTTAGGGAGTATATGTTCGTATATTAAGTTTTTAACAAAATTTTCAGGAATCTTCATAGAAGATAGCCTAACCACTAGTATGTTCTGTATATGAACTAAGATAGTCCTCTAAATATAACAGAGAGAGTTTATTTTGTGATATCTATTGATATCTTTATTTACTAATTTAATAAAAAGATTTTGCTGAAGCAGAAAGCTTCTATAAAAATAAATTTTATAACAAAATCTAAAGCACGAGGAAACTCTATTAAATCAAAATAATACTCCTTTGATATAACTTTTTTTAATCTAGTCTGCTCTTTACCTTGATTTGGCATTGTTTGAATCATCAGTACATTTTGCAATTTTCATCATTTCAGCTGTTGAAATTTATGTTCTATTAGAGCTAACTTTATTAAATATTATATCCTAGATTTATTCTTTAAATAAGTTTAAATTAGTTTTAATTCAAAGCAGAAACTTTTTCTGTAGGCGTGTAAGATATGTTAAAAATAAATTACTAAATAACACATTTCAGAGAAAAGTTTATTCCTATCATAGTAGTTTGCTATAACTCTTTTAGCAGTCTTGAAGATAATTAATTCTTTTCAATTAGATATTTCAATGGTTTTATTTAAAGCAGTAATTGCATCAATAATGTTGAGGAGACTAAAATTTTTCTTTAACACTTTTTTTCTTTTTCACAATGTATTTTTCACCATTTGAATGGTTCGCCATCTTACTTTTCACTATTTCATTGGCCTGGAAGATAAATATGAGAAGCTATTTATAGGTTTTTGCTCAATCTATTAGCACGAGGACCTCATGCTAAAATAATATGTATATCAGAATGATAAATCTGTAGCCCCCGTCTTCAGAAAATACATTCAAAATTTTATTTTATTCATGATCAGTTTTGTTTTCAAATGCTGAAATCTCTTTAGTGTGGATAACAAATGCAATCGAATACTTTTACTCACATTATAGCCCTCACATCACAATGGCCCCAATGTAAAGCATTGACTACAGTGGCTTTCCTTTATAGTCAATGATGTTTGAAGCATGGTAAGGTGCTTGGCAGGCGGTAAGGAGGCATTCCAAGTAGAGAGAGGAAGACAAGTAAAGCCTTCAAGTTCTGAAACAGCAACTACATTTGTGAAGAGCAAATAGTTTTGAATGCTGGAAGCTAGGCTGCTGTCTGACTGGATCCTCAGGTACAAGGAGCAGTAGAGAGTCATACAGCTGAAGAAGTAGGCAGGAGTGAGATCAAATCATGTAGAAGCTTTTATACCACTTTGTGATTTACTGGATAGATTGATAGAGACAGGGAGATGAATAGAAGGAGCTAGAGTAATAGATTAAAAGATTTGACTATATGTTCCCGATTACACAAAATTATATAGAATATTACACATACTGACTTAAGAAAATTTAATATATTTCAATATTAAATTATATCTGCGTTTTTACATTTAATCACATATATCAATTCCCTTTGCTTGTTAGATGTTTTATATCTACACATTTGAAAATCTTTTGAAATACTACAGCCTTGTTTGCTGGATCAAAATTAAAGTTCCACAAAATCCCTATCAGTTCAGAAAACACTTGAATGAATTTCTAATGAGGATCTGGGTTATTAATTAGGCACGTTCACTAACATTTATTAAAGAGAACTGATAACAGGGCTCCCAATTTAAATTCGTCTTTCTGACCTCATCCTCCATTTATTCTTGCACATACCCATTGTAGTCCTGCAAAATTAATAGGATGGACTATATCATTAAGTGTTAATTATGTGGCACATATTATCAGTGATGTAGGAATTGAAAGATGGTAGAGCTGTTGCCCTTGAGATAGCCTAGAGATTTTAAACATGTGAAAACCTCTGTATTCTATGATCTACTTAGTACGTGTGTCAGAAGAGTATTGCTAATGGGCAAAGAAACTTATTAGAATATTCTTTGTCCACACTCCAGTATGTGCCTTGGAATCTAAACACAGGCCAAGTCTCGAATGTAGGCTCATTATGGACACCTCATCAAACTGTGTATCATTGAAATTGCCCTGTTGTTCCAAATGGATGTCCTTCCTTCTATGAATTCTGTATGGTGTTGCTCAGGGACTGATGTTTCTTTGCTGAAAGTTTAAAAAGAGGGAATTTTGCAAAAAATACAGCAAAACCTCTCCACCGCCCTAAAGCTCTTGCTTTGTCTGTTTTCTTTGGGTCTTCCTAATTCCAGGTTTTTAAATGTTTTTATAGGTCAAGGATGAAGGGAGGGAGTCTTTCCTCCCTTTCCAGCTTTTATTTTATGTGCCTTTAATAATATATGATTATATTTTACTCAAGTCAAATATTCTTTACATTATTAGTAATTATTGTTTTGATACCTTAGAGACAACACCATCGTACCTCTTTTTGTCCATAACAGCAAAGCCTAGAAACCAAGGTTTCGCTAACATTATATAAAGTATCTGGTGATAGGTTATCATGTTATGATTGATACAGAATTTAATATATAAATATTACATATTATCATATAATATATATTATATTATATATAAATATATAAATAATAAGAATGTCAGAGAAATGTGCTATTCTGAATAGTTTAATCTGGGAATTTCATTGATTCTAAGGTGCATATTTTCCCATCCTAACATCTCTGAAATTGCAATGTGCCTTACAAACCATGACATCTTAGCATCTCTTTTGGTCAGCACAGTCTCGACATAATGGTCATTGCCTGCTCATGGGCAGACTTGGTTGTGATCCCTGGTGGCGCATCTAGACAACTTCAACTCTCAACGTTTCATTCTACACATCCTTTCAGGACTGTTTGAGGAGGACTGTTTGAGGACATGAATCCTGCTGTTGCCTTAAAACCTTCCAGTAATCCCTTCTGTTGAGATTTAGAAAGAGTCAACACCAAGACTGGCAGAATTGGTGTCAGAAGCTTGGGAGAAAAGCTCAGAGACACTAGTGGAACATGCCCTTAAGAAAAGGTTTGTTGGTTTGGAGAATGGTATTTGTACAGAAAACATTGGTAGTGACATCTCTGAGTCAAAAAGTAATACAGAAAATTCAGACTGGAATGTGGTAGAACCTTACGAGTCCTTTTATTTCACTTATATTTTCCTTTTTATGGTTGCACAAAAGTGAGCGTTAAAATTCTATGTCTAAGTAAATCTCACAGAGCTCTTCCCATAAGTATAAAAGAAAGATTCTGAGTGATAAAACCTTGTGTCATTTTTTAATTGACAGCTTTTTAATTCTTTCATATAATATATAAAATACTGATGTATCATGCAATTAATGGCACCTTAGAACAGATGAAAAAATGTAATGGGCTTCTTTTTCATGGTAAGTGCAGTGGATATTATTAAACTTTGTTTTCTTATTGGGGGTTTTGTGGGATCATCCCTATAAGGATCAATTTGGGCTGTGCATATGGCCTATTAAGGTATAAAGATTAGAGATTATAGGACTGAATATAAAATTACATTCAGCCAAAAATTGTTTTTTTTTACATCCATGATACCAGCTCTTAATTTTTTTTGGCCTGACATTTAATTGCAGGGGAGAACTTAACCTAACCAATGCAAAAACCTTCATTTATATGACTTTTATTTTAATCAGAATTTTATTTTTGCTATATAGTTATGTTTTATAAACTATGTTAGAGACTTACCATAGACCATGTATGCACACATATATATTTATATATATATATATTTTTTTTTAGCTGAGGGAGATTTGCCGTTAGCTAACATCTGTGCCAGTCTTCCTCTATTTTGTATGTGTGTTGCTGCCACAGCATGGCCACCGATGAGTGGTGTAGGTCTGCACCCAGGAACCAAACCTGAGCTGCCTAAGTGGAGTGCGCCAAACTTAACCACTAGGCCATAAGGCCAGCCCCTTACCATAGACCACACTTGACCTAATATTCTTGTGATCTGCTTTAACAATTTACAGGAAATTCATGGGTCCTGAGAAAAACAATTTAATGTAGATCAATAGGTGACTGTCCAATATCTAAGTCTTATTACCTTAGCATTTCATTCTCATAAACCTTATTCATTATTTAAAAAAACATAAACACTTGTAATTGGAAATAACACTTTTTGATGACAGCCATGGTATGATCATCTATTACAGGAATTTTAAAAATGAATTCCATCAGAATAGAGAAGAGAAAATGTAGATATCATACCCCAATATAATGTTATCTGTGCTTTCTCTGTTTAAAATTATTGATTTTAGGTCACTAGAGTATCTGTTTCCCTACCTCATAAATTCAACAGCTGACTGAAATCTAATGAATGCGATTTTTCTTTAAGATATTAGAAATGTGGGCGGGATAATGGCACTGTTTCCATTATCTAGATAATTAGGAAGCACTTTGTACAAACAACTCTTAGCGTGTATCTCACCATAGAGTTATTATTTACCTACAACTATGTTGACTGAACCTAACTGCACACTTTTTGGCAGCAGGAAACTTTCGTTCCATTTTTAAACCCATAGTACCTAGTGCCTTGTCTAGCTCATAGATGATTGTAAGTGCTCAATAAGGTATGGTGAATGGAATGTAAACTGCATGAGGTTATGGACCTAATCTGCCCTGTACTTTTTGCCCAAATAGTAAATATCTTAAATTAGTAAGTAATGAGGAAAAAAGAACTATTGAACTTTCTGAGCACTTTTGAAGCAAATGACAACATAGAAGAGGAAAACTTTTAGCTTCATTTGTGCACCTGACCTTTGAGGAGCTGCCAAGTCACCCTTCCCACCACGGACCTCCCTTCAAAGCCCTCCTGTCCTGCTCAGCTGCAGACAGAGCTGGCAGACAGGAAGGAAGGCGTGCCTCGCTGACCCTGCTCCCACGGACTCTGGGCCAGCTGCAGGCCTGGGACAATCAGGTTTTCAATAGGTCGCCAAGCGGGTTCATTTGACTTAAATGAATATTTATATACATATCATTAAAAAGGCTCTAATTCAATCTTTAATAATGTTTTCTCTCTGACTGACTCCACTCTGAAGTTAGGATTCCAGAATATGATGATCTATAAATGAAAAGCACTTTTTTTTGTTGGGTGTTCATATCCTTAAGGTTGACTGCACATTTTAGTGTCCTACAATTGTTACTTAGGGCCATGTTTCTGGCTACGGATTAATATGGCTGAAATTCTACCTAGAATTATCAGTTCAAGAGCTGAATATAAATTGTGTCTCCATGATATCAGAGATGCAGAGTTGAATAAAGGGACATGACTCTCTTCACTTGGAGCAGGATATTATTTTATAGAGAGTAAAATTTATTTTTAAAACTTCAGCCCGTGACTCTCTGCTCTTGTACTTCTATAATTTTGCCTCTCTTCCATCAGGTTCCATGACCTACCCCCTGCCTTTTGCACATGTTTTTCTCTCTTTCAAGCCCTAAGATCTTTCTTTCATCCCTACAGCTCAACAGTGTGAATTTTAAAATGATTTATATTCCAAAGGTTTGAGGCATGATTATTTTAAGAAAGAAGGGGCTTGGAAAATTTAGCCATTTCCATGGAGCACAGCTATGTAAAATAACAAAAGTTTAGGCTTCTAAAAAGATATCTTTTTGGTAATCTCTGGGTGGCATCTTATACCAACTCCTGTCAATAACATGACTTGAGTCAGTTATGCTAACAGATGTTTCTGGAGATTATTGCCAGTTAAAAAGCATTCCTTCTTCTCAATAGATACCTCAGATAGCAATGTATATTATAAGAACTGAATAAAAAGGATTTATCTTAAGCAAAAATTGAAGAGACAGGATTGAAACAAAGGGAAAACAATGAGAAAAACTCATTGACTGCTAAATTGCTCACTTTTTTTCTCTCTCTCTCCCTTTTCCTCTTTAAAGACCCAGAGAACTATAGAAAAACACTCAAAGGTGAAATTTAGAAAGTCAAAACTGAAGAAGCAAGAGGAGGTTTTATGGGGCAAGAAAAAAGGTCAAGTGAAAGAAAAAAGATGGTAGTTGAATGTGGACCCTAATAGAATGATAGCCATTAAAATTAAACATTCAGGCAAAGGAAGAAAAGTCATTTATATTTTTGAACACCTGTTGTACTAATTAATGAAGTAAATATTTTACCTAGGTGTAACTCTCACAACAACTTTATGAACTAGACATTAATATGTCTATTTTTAAAGATGAGGAAACTTAGGCTTAGATAGTTAAGTAGCTCATCCAAGTTCTTACAGCTTGTAAGAAGCATTAATGAGCTGGGAACTTGTCTGTTACTCCAAACAGGAGATGCTGAAGAGAGTTGGAGAATGCATAAAATGTTTGAGAAGTTGAACTCTCAAACAAGAAACATGAAGGTAATAATGATGGCAATGGTGATAACAGCTTCCATAAGTAAGAGGTTGGAATAGAGAAGAAGAAACGGAGAGAATATGAGCTAAGGATTTGATTCCAAAAATACAAGCCAAATAAACGTGTCCTTTTACATATTTCGCATTCCAAATGTTTAGCACTATTGTTCTATGGTTAGAAATTTATACATGAAGCTGGGAATTTATCTGTTTTTCCAATGTACTGACTTTGTAATTCCCATCTAAGTGACATATTGATTGGAAGGAAGAATTCTAGGACCCATGAGATGGAGTAGTGAGGTGGGTGTAGGTGTTTGGGTGTCTGGATTCAGAGCTTAACTCTGCCACTTATCACTTCAGCTTCAGGGCCTCAGATTCCTCATTTATTGTAGAGGTAGTCGGACAAAATGACATTTAAATTTTCTTTCTCCATTAGTACTTTGTGATTCTATGATCCTTGATCAATGATATACAATTAAAATCCTTGGATGATTGTACCTGAGTGTGACTTTATTTTTTTCATTGTTCTTCCCTAATTTACTAAGCTGTGAGATTTTTGTTGCTGGTTTTTGCTTCCTTACAGACTCTTTTTACAGCCTTTAAGGAATAGCTTGTACATAAGCTGTGGCTTATTAATTCATGACCTTAAACAATATATAATCTCCACGTGCCTTTGTTTACTCATCCTGCAAATGGGGATAATACAGAGATATTATTTACCTCTTAGATTTGATAGATAATAGAGATAATTTAATAAGGTTCTTAATATACTGCTTGTCATATGGTAAATTCTCAATAAATGATAGCTCTTCTTAATTTTCAAAACTAAATATTGATTACTTGCTTTTCAGAGCCTGGAGGCTGTTTCCCCAGAAATTAAATGTAGCATCACCTATTTCATTTTCTGGAAAAGTCATACTCCTCTCCATGGCTTCAAAAACTGTGGCTCTAGAAATTATGCTTCAAAATATCTCATTCTCTTCATACTAACTTGAATAAACACTTTTATTTTAGTAGTCTTCTGATTCAGCCATTGATCCTGGCAAATCTTGTGCTAGTTTAAACAGAGATTAATGATTCATGACAGTCCTTACTGGCCACAGATAAAATTTTGTAGTTATTTAGCCAAAAGTACACTACTGTAATAAAGTTAAATTGACAAAGCACTAAAGTCATTGTATTAATATTCTTAACTGCTTCACTTTTGCTAACAACCATGGATCTGCTCCTTTGGTAGTTTGTAAACTACGTCTTTGCATTGCTACTTAATATGTTTCATGTAAAAAATCGTGCCTGTTTAAAGACAAAAGAATGTACTATTTTTGAAAGAATCACCCAAGGAGCTTGGTAACAATTTTGATTTTTTGGCCCTACCCCCAGACGTTCTGATTCCATATGTGTGTAGATTGATTCAACAATCTCATTGTTGACGAGCACCCCAAGGTTCCTCCATTGGTTACCATAACTAAGAGAGCAATTTAGAACCTTAATTTTGATTTCACAAACAGCATCTACTCAATAAATTCTCGAATGAATAAATGAATCAAATAATAAGTGAACAAGTAAATGTCTGTATGTCATCTTAAGTGATTGTATACTCTACCATCAGTTCACGATTTACATATGTTCCTTTTTACTGCTTGCAGATATGGAAGTAGAGATCTATTTGTTTTTAAGGGACATGATTGGATTCATGGGACTATAGATCACGCTGCATTATTTCTAATTGATATAGACCTAAATTCCTGATATTTAGCATCTTGTTTTTCTGGTGTAACATTAAGTCCATACCACTCAACTATCACCTCTATATGCAGCAGAGCAGATATGAGATAATTTCTTTATCATATAATAACAATTTCCCCTCTTCCTATAGTTTCCTCTTTCCAATATTTTTGCCAGCAATTTTTAAGAATACTAGCCACACCCTGGTCACCATTCCATACAATTTAATCATCACATTGTATTTTACTAGAGGGAATTTGTAACAAGAAAGGGATGAGTGAAACACATTCATTTACATATGTACCTTAAGCTCCTAGAATTGGCTTCAAATGATTTAATTACATTGTATTAATTTTCCTATACCTTGGGATCAATAGCTAATAATGATTGGATAAGTCTGGGGTGAGTTAGTGGAGGTCAGAACTGAATTATTAGGACTGTACATTAAAATGTAAGTAACCTGTTGAAAGGATTAAACCTCAAATTTTGAAAGGTAGAAAATGATTGAAAATAAAAAGAAGACCTGATCATTCCAATTACATATAAGCAAAAGCTCTATTTTGAGTTCTATTTTAGAAATTAATTATTTTTCTTCTGATTCTAAGTAATATTTATTTGTTGGAAAATTTGAGGGAAATTAAAAAATGTATAACAGAGCAACAGCACATTATCCACAATCCCATTGCTTAGCTAAAACAACAATGAATCTTTTGGTGTATTATCTTTATTCTCAGAAACTTAAATGTATTTGAAGCATATGTTTTGTATTTGCTTTTCTCACCTACTGTTCTAGTTTTAGCAATTTTTCATTTCATTAAGAATTATTAGACAACATTCCAGTTACTGAATTTTACTCTGTTATACAAATGCACTAAACTTTATATAGCTATCCCTTATTAATATATATTTAGGTTCTTTTCCTTTTTTTTCCTAATACAAAGACAGATATCCTCACACATGAATCATTGGCTGTGCCTCTGATTATTTAATTAAAACAAGTTCTGGGGCTGGCCCCACAGTGTATTGGTTAAATTCAGCATGCTCCGTTTCAGCAACCTGGGTTCATGGGTTCAGATCCCGGGCACGGACCTACACCACTTGTCAGCCATGCTGTGGTGGTGACCCACATACAGAAATAGAGGAAGATTGGCGCAGATGTTAGCTCAGGGCAAATCTGCCTCAAGAAAAAGAGGAAGATTGACAACAAATGTTAGCTCAGGGCGAATCTTCCTAAACAGCAAAATAAACAAGATCTAAGAAGTGGAATTTCTAGGTCCTATTGTCTAATCACTCTTTAGAAAACTTTTATCAATTTATATCTTTACTAGTATTGTTTGGAAGCACTCATCTTCCCATAACATCATCAACTGAAGACAGATACAAAATAGTATCTCATTGATCCATTATCTTTCTTTCCTTTTGATTAGTAATAAGGTTGGAATAAATGCAAGCTTTAATTTCCCCTTCAATATATTTTTTCAGGATTTGGGATGACGGGGGAGGAAAGAAACTTTAATGGAAAAATCTAACCCAAGTAAGCTTTTCATGGGGTCTAAAAGTCACTAGATCAACAATGGGGTTACTGAAAGACTTGAGATGTTCAAATGTAACTAATCACCTGACCGGCATGATATTGGCCAGAGGATACTGAGAAAAACAAACCAGAAATTATGAAGACAAGAATGAGTCTATTCAAAAAATATCTTAAAAGTTCAATCTGTTTGAGATCACCAGAAAGCAATCCATAATGGTTAAGACCATGGATTTTAGAATCCCACAGCTGTGAGTTAAAATCCCAGCTCTGCCGTTTATTTAGCTGGGTGGTTTTGACCAAATTATGTTTCCTCACCATAAAGTGAGAGTAACAGGGCAATTTCATAGGATTGTTGTGAACATGAAACAACAATTTTAAAATTTATATCCTAACTCTTTGAAAAGAAAAGGCATTTAATAAATGGTAGTATGAGTAACAGCATAAAAGTGGTTATTGAAGTGTTATGACTGCTGTTATTCCTTACGCAGGACCAACTGACACAGAGGCGAGGTCCACAGTGACCTTTGTGAACCTATGTGCTAGGATTGGGAAAACGCCATGAAGGTATTCCCTAAAAACACCCCCCACACACATTCCAACAACTGACCACTTGCCATTATTGCCTGAAATTCTACCTTAAGAGATTTGTCCACTTAAACATTATATATTTTAGAAAAGAAAAATCTAGAGAGATGAGACTCGTTTTTTTTTAACTAACGCTTTTTACTTCAATGTGAATTAGTTGATTAGATTCTGAGTACAGATTTGAATAACGAGAAACTTGAGAGCTCTGCATGCCTGAGGAGGGCAGTGAAGAATTATATATCTTGAGGTAACTCTGACTTGGGAAAGTGACAATCCATTGGTAGTGATGTAAGAATAGTTAGGAAGGAAACTTATTGTATTAGAATAGAGAATCAGTCATTTAAGAGCTGAGTACAGTGAATGTATTTGGTAAAATAATTTATAGAGGAAAATGTACACATTGTGTTGTGTTTTCAATTAGTAGGAATAAAATGCGCTCTTTAAAACACTGAATCGGGAGAATAGGTATTGTGTAGAAGCAGACAAGATAAGTGGCGTGACACAGGAATACCACTGCAGCTCAAGATAACAAATCAGAAGCACTGGTTGCAGCTGGACGTGTTCAATTCTTGTCATTGGTCCTGGGACTTCTTCTTCTTGACAATGTTATTTTAATAATAAAAACCACATGGAAGCATGTGTTAGGTGGCTGAACAACATGTTGTCTGGGAAACGTTGAAAGACAACTGTGTTACAGACAAAGGATGACACCAGGAGTGTGTGAATTCAGACTCTAATAAAACAAATTCTTACGAGACAGCAAGATCCAGAACTTCTTGGGGATGTTGCAGACAAGTTGTTCCTCTCTCTTTCATCGTCAAAGTCAATGACAATAAATTATGTGAACTTACTGTGTCTCCGCTTTGCTTCACCTGCTCTACTGAAGGTGCTACTCAGAATCCCTGAAACAGGAGACACAGAGCTCCTTCTCCTGGTGGTTTGTGTGGATTGGATTATGACACCAGGTGTGTCTTTTTGGCCATGTGGCATCTTGTGTCAACGTCTGTTTCCCATTTACTTGCACTCACCATGGAAGTAGCGACACACGCAATAGGGTTAGAATATTCAGAAGTGGGGATCACAGCAAGGGTATCTCCATAAGGATGGTGCCAACTTTCTTTCACTTTAGCCAGCACCCCCTGTAGGCCCCAAGGGAATCATTTTACTGTCTCAGGGTACATCGTTCAACCATTGCTGAAGTTGAACTTAGAAGACTGCATTTAGTGACTTCAAATACCTAAGTAGACTCATTGCTTCCAGTTTACTTATAGTACAAGGTTGGGAAAAATAGAAATAGCAAGAAAAAATGGTGCTTCAAGGAATCACGTCACAATTTGATCTTCTGTAAGGCTGACCCTAGTCTAGCCATTTTCTTTTCCACAATGAATAATGATGACCCAATTAATCAAAAAGCTGTTATTCAGATTTCTTCCTCCAATGATACATTTCAGATGTCTGAAACTAAAATCTCAAGATTTGTTATTAGTGAGAAAGCCCAGTCTTAAAACTTTGCCACCTCTTGATTATCCAAGAACTCATTATTGCTCTTTCATAGTGGCGTTTGTCAACCCTCTGTTTTTCTCCTCTGTCCCTCAGACTGCTTGCCTTGATCTATTTCATTCCTGATTTGCACTTTCACTAGAAGATGGATCTGTAGAGAAATTGAATTCAAATAACTCATTTTTATTGCTTATAGAGGAGAGTTGATAGGAAGGAAGTTGAAATGACAGAAATGAGATTTTAAATCTCTTCTATAGATTTCATTTATTCCCTCCATGTTTATTGATTGTCTACTGTGTAATAGGAACAGTAGGGGATAGAGAGAGCATAAAGCACGGCCCCTGCCCTCCGAGAGATTTTAATCTCAAAAAAGAGAAACGCTATATACGATTTATGCTATCTTAGATCCCCCATTAAGTAAGGTTGGTATAAATAAATACATACATAGTAAAAAAGAGCTTCACCACTGGGAAGTTATAAGGGTTACATAGATAGCATGGAAAAATTCAGTTTAGAGTGTGGCACGTTTCGGGGGTGTGTGATCAGGGAAAGATTTACTGAAGAGGGGATATCTGTCATAAGTTAGATTTGTAAGAACATAATACCTGTGGTTATTTCAAATTCTGAAAGTATTGTATACTGATTATATAAAATTGGCAAGTACAGAAAAGCATAAGGAGAAAAAAATCAAAATTACTCATAATCCCAGCACCTAGAGAGATACCCATTATTGGATTCTGCAGTATATTGTTGTAAGCCTTTTTCTTCCTTTTGTGAGTGGATGTGTTTGTAGTTGTATTGTGTTAGTCAAGGTCTTGACAGGAAACAGATGGCATATATGAATGGGTAAAACATAAGGTAACACAGGGGTGATGTAGTAACCCAGAGCTGGTAATAGTAAAGGAGCTGTTACCAAACTAGACCTGTTAGTGAAGGGATAAGGGGAGGATGTGATTACTAGAACCTGGAACGAGAGTGAGTCAAGAAAAAGCTACCTTAAGAGAAGCAGTGCCCTTCATTCAAGAGACTCAGGCAGCCCAAGCAACTTCACAGGGAGAGAACCAAGAGAACACATATCCTGTTGTCCTTCTCTCCCCCATGTCTCAAATCTCATGCTGGGGCTTCCCATTGGCTGAACCCAATTGGAAAACAGAGATCCCGGGGGCCCACTGAGTAGTGCATATAGATCATTTCCTGGGGCAGAGAGCAGAATGAGGAAGAGACCTGAGTAAACGTCGAAGGACCAATATGCATATCCTCCAAAATTGGATACATACGGTTTTGTAACCTGTACATTGTGACTGTTATACATGTTCTTAACTACTCTTCTATGATCTTATTTTGAATCATTATATATTACTCCATAAAATAGATGACTACAAATTATTCAATGAATTCCCTACCATATAATAATTAGGATGTTTCCAATTCTTTCACTATTAAAATTAATGCTACAACATATGTGTGGGTGTTTATTTATTTAGCTCCAGGCATACCTCTTTATTTTCTTAAGATTAATTCCAAGAGGTGGGATTATTCTGCCAAAAAGTATGCTTATGTGTAAGACTTTTGATGTATGTTGCAAAATTATCTTCCAGAAGACTACACCCATGTATTAAAGTAGAACTTTAATGGGTAAGATTTTGACATATGGAGACAGATGGACTATTGATAGATGGAAATTTGGAGGAACTTCCAAGTGAGCACTGTGAAAAAGGGAATGGAGCTGAAAGGCCATGCTATATTCAACAATGGATAACTCATCTAATTTGACCTTAATAGAATTAGCAACAGGGTGTAAGAGGTCATTCATACTCACAGTGTTGGAAAGCCCCAGTACTGAATGGACTGGAACTTTACACAAGGCAGTGAGGCACAACACAAATTCAGGAAAAATGCACTAGATATCTGCATGTAGGTTCAAGACTGAAACTGGTAAAATGGGGACAAGTTTAAACTCAAAGTAAAAAAAAAAGAATATGTAGCTGGTAGGATTACGTTCAGTGTGTACAGGGCAGCTTAGTACAAGAGAAAAAGCCAAAGGGGTATTGTTTGACAAATTTTGGTTCAAATCATGGCTCCACCGTTTGCCAACTGTGTGACTTTGGACAAACGACATAAAGTCTCTTGATTTGAGGATTAGAGACTTTGGGTTGAGAGTGCTTAGCACAGCATGTGGTACATGGTAGGGATTCAATAACTAGTCACTGTAAGTAATGAGTCAAGGAGAGTAAAAGGTGACTGTCTTGCACCCTGTTTTATTGGACACAGGGCCAATTGGAGGGGGAAAGGCAGCACATTGACAAGCCAATATTGCAAGTGTTGAGCAGCATTCTTCTTAATGTTTAACAAACTGGATAGAGGTGTTCAGCTAGGAAAATAAAACACTAGCAAATATCCCTAATAGAAATCTACAGAAAAATAGAATTTTAGTTTTTGTAAACGCTTTGGAGCCTGTTACCACTTATTTGCCTTTGCGCATTAGTAGAGGAATAATACTCATATATTAGCAGTAATTCTCTGAAATAGTGTAAGCATTAGTATATGTGTTTTATTTTGCCTGCTCAGATTCCATTTGCCCTTCTTTGGGTAAGGTTAGTACAGTTTTCCTCTAAAAAAACTCCAGTTTTCAGTTCATGAGATTTGTCTGGACCTCAAAGAGGAGAACTTATAACTCACGCCTGCCTGTTCAGAGCCCAGGACGTCCCTAACCCCAGTGACTGATTTAAGGGTAATGTGACTCAAGTCGATCCAAGCAGAGTGAAACCTGGGGTTTTATGGAGATTTTGCTAAGAGCTCACTTTTTTTTCCCCGTTGAATTTAGGCTTATAAGGGTGAAAACCTAAAGCTGCTGGTACCTATCTTGCTGTCATGGGGTTACTTGAAAGAGAAGCCAATATGGAGATGGGCTGCAGTGAGCTAAGTTGAGAAATGGAGAGACAAAAACCAACTCTTGTCTCTTCCTTGATATCCTGGATCAAACTATACCTGAAGTTCATCTTCCCTTGGACTTTACAGTTACAAGAGATAATAATTTCTCCTTTTTCAGTTTCAGTTAGTTTGATCTGAAGTTTTCTGTTATTTCCAACTAAAATAGAGCTGGCTAATACATACACTCAGTTCAGTAGTTTATTTTTCATGGAATGTGAGGTCATGGTTAGGATCTTAATTCTTCCCAGTTCCCATGATGGGACTAAAAATTAAATTTCATGCTATTCAACAGGGTTTGAGAACTAATAAGCAAGATGTCAACACACCACTTCTTTGGACTTGAGAAAAAAATTTTTATCTTTTTTGCAGTAGAAATTTCAGCTGAAGCCTCTCATCATGGAAATATTGCACTTTTAAAATAAATACATATATAAGGCAAACATGTAAAGAATCTTGCGGAATCTGTCCATTTCATCAAAATAGAATCTTCCAAGAGGAGAGAAACATGCATTTGCTGGGCTTTTTTTTTCCCTCCCAAGTTAGGATTGTCTGGCTCGGTACAATAAATCATTTGTATCTTTCTCTGTAGTCTTCTCATTCAGGATAAAAGCGACACATATAACTGCCAGCCCCAGTCCACTCACTGCAGACTGATTTCCTCATAGCTTTCATCTCAGCAGTTGCTAATGTCACAAATAGGCAGGCTTTGAAGTCAGAGGGAGGGGACAGGAGCAACACAACTCCTTAACTATACAGCAACCGGAAAACTTCTGCGGAAACTACAATTTCAGCATTAAATTCAGTTCAGTTCAGGCCTCTTGCTGGAGGCCGTAGGGTAATCCCTGACAAGTGATGTGTAAGACTATTTCTTTCCTCTTTCTCTTAGGCCCATGTGTGAGTAGAAACCCTGTCCCTGCAGATTCTTGGAGTGAAGCTGATGAGAAAGAGGGGCAGAGAATCTGGGTCCCTTAGAGAATCCTTGCCCCCTGTGGCTGGTATTATCAGTGATTCCTTTGGTGTGGCTTTAGTGTATGGGGAAAGGTGGAAGCCAAACGGTCCTTGAAATAGAGAAGAAAGGAGGAAGATTTGATTTTTGCTTTCTTCCCTTATGTACTTGCTTTTCCCTTTATGTCCTGCTTTAGACATTGGGGCGTGAACAGACACTTGAGTAATGTGTGGATTGCTTTGAACTCTGGGTAAACATGCTTATACAGTCTCTTGCATTTTTGTTTATTTCCTCTGCACTGGGTAGCTGGGAATAAACCCTAAACCACATGGAGTAGGGGTGGGGAAAGGGAGGCAGAGGTCTTACCAAATGAATTATCTTAGGCCTTTCCCCCGCTGCCTCTTCTCCCTGCCATTCTTCCTCCGTGCTTTATTATGACTTTCCATCTTGGAGAAGGAGGAAGTGTGGAGAATTTCTTCTGGAAAGTGCCATTGTCCACACACTGAGGACTCCGTGGCATGAAATCTAATTCCATAGTTCGTAATTTTCCTCCTTTTCTTTCCTGTCCCTTAGCTGTGTGTTTAAATTTCCATCTTCCTGTCTTGCTTTTCTCTGTTTCTCTCATTCTCTGCGCTTGTTTTTAAGCAGCCTGGTCAAGCTCACCTCCAAACAACTCTATACAATCACTTTCCTTTCCTTCTCTCTCTCAGCATATATTTACCTCTAGCCTCTGTCTTTAGAAATCTTGCTTTTCTGAATTTCTTCTGAGTCTTGAGGCTCTGGGTAAGGCCTGCCCAGGGTGCCTATAAAGCTTCTTAGGGGAAAGGCCTTGGAAACTTTAATGGGACAGTAACATTCCAAGCTCGGCATGAATGGCTGACAATCCACAATTCTCCCTGGCATGAGATTTTTCCAGAGGCCCGTCCATAATGCTTGCACGCCAGAACTTGGGATTTCCAGATGTGATATTAGTGCTATGGGCAGTCATTTTGCCTACAAAAACAAATCTGAACCTTAGTTTCTCATAATTATTGAAAAAAAAAGCTATTTCCATGACTTTCTTCTCCTTTTTTTTTTCCCCACTTTTATTCTAATGCATGACTTGCTCACATTTAAACAAAAAATATCAAGGCACTGACAGTATAATTATTTCACAGTAGTTAGGACGGTGGGTTCCACAGACTTACATCCAGCGTCTATTCCTTCTCTAACAGGGGTTCACATTTCCTCTTAATACCTGTTTTAAATATGTAGATGTCACCTAAATTTTATTTGCATATTCATGAGAAAAGCTATTTCTCTTCCTATCTCCTAATTCCCAGCATGGTTAGGTGTGATTTAACAATTTCTCACAGTCTTGGTGAAGGGTCTGGTCAATTTCTAAAGGTAAGAAGTATTCAGGAGAAGAAACTGTTAGGAGCAGAAACCCCAGTGTAGAAAATGTCACTGGGAAGGCTTCTGGTTTGAGACAGTATGCATCACACCCTGAAGATGGCCATGGTGTGATATAACAGGGGAAGGTTCCCGTTCCAGCCTGCCAACTCCCAACTCTGTGATCCTTAGAAAGTTTCTGATAGACTCTGAACCTCAATTCCTGGTCCGTAAAATGTCGTCTAGGGATAACGCTATCTTGCAGATTTGTTGATAGGATTAGATAAAATAATGTTTGTAAAGTACCCAGCACATTTGTATTTATTTATTTATTTATTTATTTATTTATTTATTTTTCCCCCAAAGCCCCAGTAGATAGTTGTATGTCATAGCTGCACATCCTTCTAGTTGCTGTATGTGGGACGCAGCCTCAGCATGGCAGGAGAAGCAATGCGTTGGTGCGCGCCTGGGATCCTAACCCGGGCCGCCAGCAGCGGAGCGCGCGCGCTTAACTGCTAAGCCACAGGGCCGGCCCAGCACATTTGTATTTAAACTTACATGAAACTTACTACATGCCCAACAGGCTCTGCAAATACTCACTCCTCCATTCCTCATAACAGCCCTGTGAGATAGCCCTGTTTATCATTCCCATTTTATAGAGGAGAAAAATGAGCTACCAAGAGGTTAGCTAATTTGGTTCAAGTCACACAGCTAGTGACAGAACTGGGATTCAACCCTGGCATCTAGTCATCAAAGCCCTGCACCTCGCTACAGGGTGGCGCCGTGCACGTAATATGTTACTCCACGTATGTTAACACTCATTCCTGTTTGCTGCTCATTGTGTTGTCATGAGTCTCTGTTACATCCTTTAGTTTTGTGACATGGGCATTGCTATTTTATCTATAATGTGACTGCTTTAACATTTGGTTTCTTCTTTTAATGTCATTCTGTTCTTAATTCTATTCACCTACACTTACATTCCCCAATCCTCCAACAACTTTCCACCCTTCTGGACCAACACATATTTTATATTTTATAATGCTGTAGGGTTCATCTTTAAAGCTCCTTTTCCTGAATTTAGAGATGTTAAGTAGAGCTCAATCAAATACTAGAATATAAATTATAGCCCACATCAAAGAGAGGCAAATTTGTATTTTGTTTTCAGTGTCTTTTTTTCTACAACTAAACTCTCGGCTGGTAAATAAACCACCTGATTTACCGTAAAATTTTCCTCAGCTTGATCTTCAAGTAGGTAACCCCAATCCACCAGACTTCTTGCTGAACATTAGTCTTCCTACCTCATTTGCTTACCCCAGTACCCATTTTGGAACACAAAATGGTGGGTAAATAAATTCAGCTGCCGGAATGTAATGTTAGATATGTTTTTAAAAATGGAATGAGAATCTCTTTCTCTAGAGTTGGCCAGAGGCCCCATCACTCCCTTTTGTCTTACTCTCTACCACCAGATTCCTACCTTCAGGTTACCAGCCTGGCCCTGCAGTCTTCTGAGTCTGTGATGAGTGCTTCAGCATTCGATTTCTAGATACCCAGAGGTAATTGAATTTCAGTCATGCTTCATGCCCCTTCCCTTGTTTCTAACTTTGCTTTCTCCTTGCCTTCTACCTTGTTTTGACTCTACCAGTAGTCCCAGTCCCAGGTCCAAACTGACTCTGGTTTTTCTCCCCTAGTTGTGTGATTCCTGTCTGTCTTTGTTACCCTGTCACTGCTGGGTTCTGGTTCCTCAACGGCCATCGGTCCCTCACTTGAACCCAATGTTTATTGCATCCCGCTGCACAGTCCTGAGCTAGACCTACATACAGCCACATGTCTACTTCTTTAGGCCACCGGCTGCCTCAGGGCCTTCCAATGCACTCAACTTCTATACTCCTAGTACCCAAGGGATTGTTTCTCCTTTTCAACCTCTTCAGCTTTTTGTGACACTTGAGTCAATCTTCAGGAACGACACAAGCAAAACCATCAAGATTCTCCTACTAAATGTCACTCACTCTCTTGGTACTTTGGAATAAGTTATGTGCATGCTCCCTCTTACTAAGAATTGACTGAATTCCTGTTGTTTCCAGAGCGCTATCTAGGGTGTTGTAGTAGAAGCACCATTATTTCCCCCTTATCTCAGTTTACTGCATGTCTGGGGAATCTGGTCATATGCCCCATGCCTGGGCTTTGGCTGAGTCTAACACACACAACTTGTACAAAAGAAGCTGTTAGTCCAGCACCAGACTCACATTCCAAAATATCCCAGGGAGTATATGTAAATTCCAAAAAGACACTCGAGTTTGCACACTAATGCTATAATTTTGACTGTTAATCCTGACAAAGAGTGGCTTATAGGTCTCATTAACTCTCTAGTATCTAACCTGACATATGCTGCACAATTTCAAAAGATCAATCCCCAATAAATACAGGATGTTCTCTGTTGACTGTGTATTGTGGTTAGCAAAGACGTTTTACATCAGTGCCCAAAAGACAGGTCTTTAATGGCCGCCACTTCTGTTTCAAGCTGCAGACAGTAGGGGTAGATAGAAGTGCGTGTCTGAAAAACAGCTGACGGTTTTCTTCCCACACCAGAGGCTTCAGTGTTGGAATAGGGCCATATCAGAGTTGTCTGGATTCTTTGTGAGCCTGCTCCAAACTAACATATTTATTATCAAGGAGGAAAACTTGCTTGATGTTAGATCACTGATGTTTGCCTTGCAGTGTTTTCTTGAAGAAAATTTCAAGAAAGTGATTGAAATGATTTTGGTGAGGAAACTATGAAGAAATCCACCTTTGTCAAGGGCAAAATCCTGAAAATATCCTTGCAGATTGGGAAAACTGGTTATTGGCTTGTTACTCTATTTTCATAAGATGAATGATGCATCTGAAAAGATAAATAGTGACAATATATTAGGAGCCAAAGGTATTTTGTTGAAGGTTGGAGCATTCTTACTGCTTTAAATTTTTTTGGTTATGAGGATAGGGATTTATTTATAAATGATTATTTGGCCCAACGCTTATAAAATATCTGCATTCTGTTGGTACAACACACAAATCTTTTGCGGTGGTTTTGAGAAAACCCTAGACTTTTCAAGTCTGGGAACAGATGGAGCTCTAAACTCAACTGCATTTCGCAACAGGGACATGTGTTACTATCTGCCAGTCTGTTTTCACTTTATGTGAGATGCTCTACTCTAGTCAGCAGTTATTAAGCTTCTATGAGTATAAAAGCTTTTGAAGTGGATGTACTGTACAGTTAGAGAATTTAGGAAAACTCAGGCCTGGTTATGCCCTTCTTGGTAATTCTTAACTACATTTGGAAAGTGTAACCATTAAATATGTTTAACAAGGGGCCGGCTTGGTGGCGTAGTGGTTAAGTTCGCGTGCTCCAATTAGGCAGCCCAGAGTTCGCAGGTTTGGATCCTGGGCGCAGAGCTACACACCGCTCATCAAGGCATGCTGTGGCAGCATCTCATATACAAAATAGAGGAAGATGGGCATGGGTGTTAGCTAAGGGCTAATCTTCCTCAGCAAAAAGAGGAAGATTGTCAACAGATGTTAGCGCAGGCCGATCTTCCTCACTAAAACAAATATATGTGTATATATATATATATATATATATATATATATATATATGTATGTATGTATGTGTGTTTAATAAGATGAGCTCTGTAGCATTTGGTCACATGCACAAGTCTACAAGAAAACTTGAAGTTTGATGCTTTGAAATCATCAGGATAAAATAATTCATTTAAATTCTAAAATTTCCCATTCCCACATAACTGGCTAAAATCCACTGAATGAGAACTACTTGGTTGTACATGTGGGGCACTGTAGATATTGTATGTGTTTTACAACCTTAGCTGGTATTCATGAACTTGGAATTTGATTGTGTAGTTATTTATGCTAAACCTTCACAGAGCACTCTCAAAGTATGGAATTTAAAATCACCTCCCATTTAAAGAGAAAAATAAATTTTCCCTCTTTCTCTTTCTCTTTCTCTCTCTCTCTCCTTCTCCCTCCCTCCCTCCTTTCTTCTTTTCTCTCTCTTCTTTACTTTTCTTGTTCTTTTTCTTTTCCCTCAAGTGATATATATAATAAGGGGCCAAATTTCATGAAAGTAAGGGTTGCCTTCACCAAAGAGCATAAAATTTTTGTGTCTCAATTTCTCATGTGCCAAATTTGCTACATCAAACCTGAAACTTACCAGTGTTAAAGAGTTAAATTATTTAACTTAAAATTATTTAACTTAAATGACTTATGTTAAATAATTAACATTAAATGTTTACTTTGACAAGCTAAGACCCTTACTACGCATAAAATGATTCAACTTACGTGTATATACAGTTGACTCAAAATGTTTTCAGAATATATCTTTTCTATAAGTATACTTCTTAGCTAGTCTGCAAATATTGACTGGATAAAGGAATCAGTCTTAGAGATAGTCCTTTGTACAGGTTTAACGACAACATTGTAAATCATTATTAACATAGGATAAACTTAAGGGTATTTGTCATTTGGTGTACCTGAACCCTGGGGAAAACAGCATTTAAAATAGTCATATGTTGGCATAAATATTTCCGTATGTTCAAGGTCTTAATGAGTTTCTTGCATTTCACATTTCCATGACTATAGTCTCTGAATAAAGCTTCCTAATTGTTTGTGTCATTACATCTCTGCTTTCCTTTGCATTGTCTGTGGAAGGCTCGAAATGCCAGCTGTGATCTGAAAAAGCTTTATTTGTTTGTTTGTTTTTTCAGTCAATTTGTGGCACTGGTGGGGGGATGGTGTGTATCTAGGTAGAATCTTAGCTTTCACCCCTCAGCCAAATAAATATTCCTCTTCCTGTAATTTTGTTCCTCCAGACTTGGACAAACTGGCTGCTTTGTATGTTTTATGGCTAGAATGGGCCGTGACTAAACTTGATTGTATAGTCAATAACTAATTAGATATACATCTGATAGAAGGTGCCAATTAAGCGTAATGTAAAAAAGTTCATGTTCAGGGATGGTAGACTAGAAGTTAGGTTAGACAGCTGGGTCTTTGGTGCCTTCCCTCTATGTTGTGTGAAAAGGAAAGAGATGGTTTTAGACCAGTGGTTCTCCTAGTGTGGTTCTTGGACCAGCAGCAGGAGCATCATCTGGGAACTTCGTAGAAATGCAAATTTGGGGGCCCTTCCCTGATTGATTCTGATGGTAGAGGGACAGGAGCTTGAAGGAGATGTCTTCGTGCAGGTGGACCTTTGAGTGACTCTTAAGTCATAGAGCACAGGCAACCATCTGTTCCACCTACTCAACAGGTTGCCTGCGATTGGAAGAAATCTTGTCAAGTTGTATCTCTGTCTCTTGCCCGGTATGGAAGGACTATACTCCCATGCAGCCGTCCTAGTTGAAAATAATCCTATTTTAAAAGAGTCTACAGGTTATTAACATAATTTACTCAAAATTTAACAGCACTCTTCATCTGTAAATTTATCCTATGGCTTAATTAGTGCAAACCATTCTCTTATCCTATTTTTTAGAACATAAAAAATGGAAAATATCTTAATATCTTCTCCTTTTCCTTTGGGCATTTGAAAAACATTTTTTAAAGAGGCTATTTGCCTTTTACACTTCATGCTTCTTCATGTAATCCTTTTTTTCTAAGTTTATCTTTTCAAGACTTATTTCCCAGCACATGTAACTCTATAGAAATTAACCTAGTTCTTCAATTGGAAATGTGTTGAGGCAAAGTCCCCCTTTCACATGAGAATAGAAAATGACAGTCCTTTGGGTACAAAATTAGTTCCTCTTAATCCTCCCCCAAGTTGTGCTCCAACTTGTATGGCCTGGAAACCTTGAGGAATGTTATTGTCTTTGAACATTATCCAGCAAATCTCCTCTAATTAATTTAATCCCTACAGACATATGCTTGTTGATCAGTATAAATCAAGGCCAAAAATATCAGTACTGCTTGGAAAGCTCTGCTTTTGGCAAGAAGAATCCTGATCTGTGTTGTTTAGATCTCAAACAGCAAAGACACTTAGGGAAGCTTTTCCCCCACCCTACCCCCATTTTAGAGGGACAACTGGCAGAAACAATATCTTCATGTATGTGCTCATCCCTTTTGACTTCCTTCTCCCAACTACTAATGAAAATTAACATTTTTAGATTTGCAGAAATAGGGTAATCAGAAGGCCAAGCATCCTGAAAGGTCACTTAACACAACCTATTTGTAGAAACCAATTTTTCTCTAAAGGATAGCACGGATGAATGTCTTTTCCAGGACTTCCAGACTTGAAGACCCAATTGTCCCTCTAGATAACAGAGTTCCATGATTAACAACACATTTTGTCAGAAAAGTCTCCCTAATGCGTAAGCTCAGTGCCTTCAACTATAGCTCAAGATCATTGTCTCTGCCTTGCCTTCTTCATGCCTGAAAGTCCAGTAGTAAATCACCCCTTGGCTTTCTTCTCTCCTCACTAAATTATCTGGATTTCTTTCATCTTTTTCCATCTATCTTAGTTTCTAGCTTTCTACATTCCCCTTATTTCTCTCTTAATTCTTTCTAAACTTTTCATATAAATCAGACTTAGTATTTGAGTAGGATCAAGGCAGTGCTGACCTGAGTGGGTAGATGGATTGTCTAATGATTCTTGGATATATTTTTATTCTTATATCCCAGAGTTACACTGCAAAATCGTAGACTATGGTGATTCCTTTATCCCTTCTTCACATACTTGCCTGTGGGTTTAGATACAGCATCTCTTTTTCCTGCCTATTTTATATGTTGGAAGACAAATAGAAAACCCACCTACTGATTGTTTTTAACAGTACAGAATTTGAAGTTATAATGTCAACACATAATGCTTTTCTCAGACCAATTATATCTGAGGTTGGTAAACCTTTTCTTTAAAGGGCCAGAGAGCAAATATTTTAGACTTTGTGGGCTATATGGTCTCTGTTACAACTACTCAGCTCTGCTGTTATAGCAAAAACGTAGCCACAGACAATATATAAACAAGTAGGCATGGTCGTGTTCCAATATAATTTTATTTATGAAGACTGTGATTTTAATTCATGTAATTTTCACATCACAAAATATTATTATTATTTTGGTTTTTTCCCAACCATTTAAAAAGTGTTAAAGAGGGCCGGCCCCGTGGCTCAGTGGTTAAGTGCGCGTGCTCCACTACTGGCGGCCCAGGTTCGGACCCCGGGCGCGCACCGACGCGCTGCTTATCCAGCCATGCTAAGGCCACGTCCCACATACAGCAACTAGAAGGATGTGCAACTATGACATACAACTATCTACTGGGGCTTTGGGGAAAAAAAAAAAGAGGAGGATTGGCAACAGATGTTAGCTCAGAGCCAGTCTTCCTCAGCAAAAAGAGGAGGATTAGCATGGATGTTAGCTCATGGCTGATCTTCCTCACAAAAAAAAAAAAAAGGAATAAAATTCTATTAAAAAAAAAGTGTTAAAGAAGAAAAACATTCTTGGCTTGTGGGCAGTGTAAAAACAGACCATGAGCTGGATTTGGCCCTTGAGCTATAGTTTGCTGATCCCTGAATGATAGGAAAAGGAGAATTTTAATGAAGTACTGAAAACATTTATTAAGCTGCAGCATATCTCTTTGTCATAGAGTGGTTGTCTTGGTCCCTCTCACCTGTATTTACTGTTGCAATCTTTTATGAATCAGACCGATTTCCACTGTTTTCGAATGTGTTTTCTGGCACTACTTTAAAGCCACTACACCACACTCCTCCTAGTAGGATGCCTGGCAGGTCTTCAAACAACGCTGAGTGGAAGAATGAATGAATGAATGAATGAACGAGAAGGGGGGTGGGGAGAAAGGAAGAAGGAAAGAGACAACCTAAAATGAAGGTCATGCATTTTATAATTGGTAAAGAGGAAAAATAAATACAAGTAAACTCTTTGAATGAAGGGATCCTCTGTTTGCCTCCATCTCAGTACTTTTATATATATATATTTTTAAAGATTTTATTTATTTATTTTTTTCTCCCCAAAGCCCCAGTAGATAGTTGTACGTCATAGCTGCACATCCTTCTAGTTGCTGTATGTGGGACGTGGCCTCAGCATGGCCGGAGAAGCCGTGCGTCGGTGCGAGCCCGAGATCCGAACCCAGGCCACCAGTAGCGGAGCACGTGGACTTAACCGCAAAGCCACGGGGCAGGCCCAATACTTTTATATTTTGAACAAAGAAAAAAAAATGGAATTGAATGTAATTCAGTTGGTCTTCTACTTTTCCTTTGGTATTGCCACAGATTTGTGGGCAACTTTTAATTTTTAAATTTGTGTTCATATTAGGATATAAACACCTATGCTGTTAAAAAAAAAAAAAAAAAGGATGCCATCCAGTATAATGAAGTTATGGTCCTATATGTGGCTGGTTCATTCAGCCAATAAGAATATTTGGTTAAATAAAATAAGGTTGTTGATTCAAATTTACCATGGACCAACTGCTTTGACAGCAATAGACCTAACATTGAAATGTGAACAGCAGGCCAGCAAATGCTTGCTTTTGATGAGAAGCTCTAGGGAAGAGAATGTGGGTGTGTCAAATAAATTCTTCCCTGTAGCTGAAAACGTGCCTTATAACATATCTGTTTATACCGTGGATAAATGGTATTCTTAAATAAGTGAAGGACCACACATTTAAAAAAATATTCATGATTTATTCAGTCTAATATGGGATATAAAAATCCATCCTAGTCAATGAAAATCCCTCTTTTATGAATTAATCCTTTTTGAACACTGCAAATCTGTACTGTTATTGAGTATATTTATACTTTTCTATGCATGTAGATATTTACATAAACTTCCATGATCTTTTTGACTTTGGAAAAACAATGTTGCTTTGAAAGCCGTGATAACATGTATCCCTACGCTTTCTGTGGCTTAACTGCTTTAAGTATATATTGAGCAATACATTGGAAATGTTTCTTTAAATAAGAAAAGAAATTAAGAATCCACCAATTCAGAGATGTCTAGGGTGATTTGTAGTCCATAAAATGTGACCAGTTTGCTCTGGATGAGTTTAGGCTCTTCAACAGTGGGAGAACAATCCAATCCATATCCATTAGAAAAACCTAATGAACCACGTTTCCATGGGCTTGACTTTGTCCAGTTAAATGAGAGACAAGCTAGCTAATAGATCCGTCAGATAAGTCAACTAAGGCCACTGCTTTTATTCTACATGGAGGGAGATTTCATTGGGAAGAGGCCAGCTCTACTGTTCCAGCGCTTCCCAAATATGCTCTGTGGAACTCCAATTCTATAAAATGCAATCAAATAAAGGGTTCTGTAGTGGAAGTCATTTAGGAGACCCTTTGAGATATGGTCTACTACTGGAGATTGTGGGGCACATTGACATATTAAGGGCTCTGAGCAGTCCTGCAGGAGATAGCTGACATCGGGAATACGTTTGCTGGTTCTTTGCTGCCCTCTACACTTTAGGAGGCTAAAATTAAGTAGTGCTTTGTTAACCTAATATGTTACTTCAACCCCAGACTTTCAGATGTGGAAAATTCCCCAAGAAGATAAGGTCAAAAGTTAACGAACTATTTACCTTTACAAAGTGGTCTGTCTCTCTACTTAGAGATGAAAAACTATATTTTTTCTGATTTTAAGTGATTATGATCTTGTATATTATACACTTGAAGTTCATTTTTTTTAAAGACTTTTGAGGAACTGGCAGTGGAATGAAAAATAAAATACTATCCCTGTAAATTCTTTGAGAAGTGCCAAAATGTCTCCATTTAACTGGGTCATCTCTGAGTTAGGATCATTAATCCACAATTTTAGTTATGCAACACCCAATGGGGTCTCTGATTATATTAAGGGATGTTGTAGAAATTGTAAAAAGAAAATTAGGTTTTGTGTACTCCCATTCATAAGATGAATACACGCCACATGGCAAGAAGTGTGTTTTGAAATGATAGGGTGTGGCAACTCCCAAGAGATTATGGATCGTGGGGCTGGCACAGGGTTTCTCAGCCTCAGCACTATGGACATTTTAGGAGAGACAACACTTTGTTGTGGAGGGCTGTCCTGTGCATAGTAGGATGTTAGCAGCATCCCTGGCTTCTATCTACCAAATGCCAATAGCATCCCCCCTTCCAGTAGTGACAATCACAAATGTCTTCAGACATTGTCTTCAGACCACTAGGAGACAAAATCATCCCTAGTTGAGAACCAGTTACATGCAGCTCTGCTCTGGGAACCCTTTGTTAGATTGTTGCCTGGCTGCTTTTTTATTCGTATAGATTTTATGACTTGAGCTTTAACCAATCCCGTAAGGCCCAATTCATTCATCTGGAAATGAACTCCAAAATATGACTTTTTACTTATAAGCTTCCTGCTCATATTATTACTACATCCTTTTAAAATAAATCATATTTGGTAGAGACCTATTTCGTTGTTATAAAACCCCAATTATGTATAAGGCCCCAGTTTCTACTGTTCCAGCCCAGAGCTTGAAGTAAAAACAGTTTAAGTGCCATAACTTCTAATATAGTAATTAAGTGATAGGATAATATCTTTTAGAGTCTTAAGATATATAAGACCAATGGGATGAAATATGAAAAACATTTTTGAGAGATGTCTGAATAATTTGTTTAAATATGTGATGTTTATAAGTGAATATTTATTTGGGTGAGAAAAAACAAATATAATGCACTTTTTTCATAAAGCTAATTCTTTGTCAGATTAAAGAAAATCCGTCTCTAAGCAAACTAAGAGCAGTGACAAATAAGATATTTTCTACACTGAACTTTTCACCTCAGGTTCTTGGGTCCACATCTTTATTTCTACTGAAAAGGATTCAGATGATTAAAAAAAATTCAAAAATGTGGACTAGCAGGAACAAGTTATAAAATTAATGCTGTGAATCTGTGAACTTGGAGAGATCCTGTGTGAGCATCTGTATTGCTTGCAAGACACTCCTTTAGTGTAACTTTTAAAAATTTATCAAATTCCTGATATATTAGTAACAACTTATGTAATATTTACATTAGTTTTGTTTATATTTTTACATTTCACTCTTTTCCTCTCCTGGTTATTTTCACCTTTCAATTTTATCTTTTATTCAGATCAGAACATTAAGAGAATGGAACTGCTAAAAAGTAAATCCACTGGGCAAACATTGATTTTTTTTTCTCACAAACATGTATGTGCGTACATACAACAAGATAAAGAAAAAGAGAGCAAAAAGGGAAGAGAAGGGAGAGAAAAAAGTTAAGGAGTTGCTAAAAATATTTATGACTGGAAATGTGCCTTAGAGTGCAATCCTTTGTACCTATTTTATTAAAACAAAACAAAAAAGGAAAAGAGAACACTGAGCTTCAATGCGAGAAGTTGTAAGAAACAAAAGTCCACTGCAGTCGATGGGGCCAGACACTGGAATGACCTATGACCTGTCGTGAAATCTCTTGGTTTTCTGCAGGCTTGGGTGGCAGCAGCATGGAGACTATTTCTTCCTCTTGCAGGGAAAGCCGAGCAAAACCAAGCATAGTTGCTCTGTGGGTATGAGCTGTCAGATCTATGGATATGTGGTACCCATCATTTGGAATCTCATTCCTCTCCTGAATCATCAGGATTGGCCCTGAGGATGATACAGGGGAAAATCACAAGTCTTGAGAAGCAGATCCATATTTTGCCATTTGTTCACGGTGGGACCTTGGGCATCTCCTTTTGTTCACTCAATGTTTTTGCAAGAAGCTGTGGGAAGTACAAGGATGCTCAACAGATAGTCTCTGCCTTTTAGGAGCTTTTAATCCATTAAGCCCTCTAGGATAAGAAGTCAAGAGAAGGCCATCTTTTCTTTAAAGCCATGTTGAGGAGGCGCCAGTGAATATTACTCCTTGTTGCATTTAGAGCTTTTGGTCTTGCTAATACTCAGGCTGAGAACAAAGAATGATTAAAAGCATTATTTTAATGCATATCTTTCATTCATTTATTTTCTGTACCTGCTTTCTAGTTAGGAAGCAAAATTATTAAAGACAGGATTACAATTTATAAACTTTTTCTTAGGTCTTAATATATTATTTTGGAATGATCAGAGAAATATGTATTCAATATATTGAGATGATCTGTTGGATATATATTCAATATATTGGAATATCTCTCTCCTCTGCTTAACTACTAACTTATCAAGGGCAAGGTCTGTGTCTTATTCATCTTTGGAACCACAGTGTCCTAGCATTTAGTAGGAATTCAATAAATGCCAAACTGAAACAGACTTAGAAATGTGATATGTAATCTTAAGATCAGTAGAATGCATGATATGCATTTGTGATTAAAGAAAAGTGGGGTCAGGGTTTTCCTGTTTATAAACAGTCACATTCCCACTGACCAAGAGATGATGGAGGTGGTTCTTGTCAGATTATCTAGGAAGTTAGCTCTCCAGAGGTGCAAAGGAACAAATATTATTTTGTTCCCTTAAATACTCCTCTCTTGCCTGGAAAGAATGTGGTTGGCTTTCCTATCTACTCCTGTTTCCATTCATTCTGCCATGCAAGGAAATATCCATATATACAGTGAGCCTCAGTGTTCCTATTTATTTATTTCTACTTGATCTCATTTCCAAAGGGATCTGAGTTGAAAAACTCCAATAAGCATTACGTACCTAGTCACCCTGCTGGCTTGAGTCTTCTAGTCCCCTTGCCTGGTCTTTTCGAAGTGTGCTCTGAGCTGGCTTCCATCTCTAGTTGCTAACAACATGTCAGGTAAATAATAAATGAAGCAACATATGTATTTCTTATGTGCCATGGAAGACTTACTCTGAATAAATAATAAAGCATTCAGAGGATAGCGAAAAGTTATGAAGGATTGTTTCCATCAAGCTTTCCAGCCCATCTGGTGTATAACACAGATTTAACACAAGCAATTTCTTTTGTCACCATGAATTGTTCTTCCCCACCCACTTTGGGTGGGAGGAATCATAAGAGTAAAATGTGGTTTCTACCAGTCAGTTCAGAAAATGCTGATAAATGGCAGGAAATTCAAGGAGACAGGATCGAAAACACTGTTACTCAGTAACGGTTACATTGTAATGCTCAAAAACTTTCTTCCGTTGGTGCCTTTTCAGATGAAGCAGCTTGTCCGTTTGTGCCTTTTCAGATGAAGCAGCTTGTAAGAAATTTCACTTCGCTGAATTCTGAATACTCTTAATTCTTGAATCATCAATTTCATCTTCCTAATACTATATATACATATGTGGATGTGTGTGTGTTTAATACATTTAAGTACAGTGAAGCCACATGTGGCTTAGTTCAAGTGAAAATTTGAACTTTGATGATAACATTGACATCTTTCTAAAGCAGCGGTCGGCAGATGTTTTGAAAGGTCAAATAGTAAATATTTTTGGCTGTGTGGGCCATACCATCTCTGTTGCAACTACTCAGTAATATACTCAATAATACAAAAATGAAGCAATGTGGCTGTGTTCCAATAAACCTTTATTTACAAAAATGGGTGGCAGGCTGAATGTGGCCCACAGGTCTGTAGTGTACTGATCCCTAGTTTAACAAACTGCAAAGCGGATAATATAGGAAAGAAGCCACCTGTCTACACAGCAGCCAGTCATCTTTGTGTAAACACATTTATAAGCAAGTTCAACTTAAAGAAATATTTAAATTCCTTGAGTATTAGATCTTTTTCCCCAAGGCCACATACACATCGGTTGTCATTACCAAATAAGAAAATAATGTCTTTGTCCCCATGAAACATTGCCCTCCTCCTTCACATTATTCCTCTCACATATCCCTCTCCTTTACTTAACTGCTTGGTGATAAACGTCAGTGGTGAGGACCAGAGATTTGCTGCCAGAATGACTTAGCATCCTCAAGCCCCTGCCTGCAGCTCTTGAAAAAACCCCCAAGCTCAGCTGGCCGCCCAGGCTGGCACTCTGTTACTTCGGGTTAGAGAGGGTATCACATTTCTAATGGATTAGCTGACTACTGGGAATGCAGAAGGGTTTTTAAAGTCTCTTCACTTCTAAATGCAGCACATAAATGGAGTTCTATGAATATTTAATTTGAGTGCAAGACCCGAAGTTCTTTGCAATTAGTTTAACTGTTGCTTTCAGAAGAGAGAGAGTATTTCCTTTGAGTGTTTTAGGATTCACAATGCACTGTTTGTTTTCCTCCTTTTGGAACTTTCCATGAGCTGGGTCATGACCACTTTTATAAATGTTCAGAAGCCATTTCTTTTGAGTACATCAAGCACATGTCTTGTCTCAGTCATTAGGAAAGAGATGGAGTTTTCAGGTACAATATCTCTTACATCTTCCATTAGCAACCTTCCTGGTGGATCTTAGCAGAACCTAGGGATTCAGGTTTGCCTAATGGACTAGCAGACTGTGCTGCAAAATTCACCTGCTTGCCTTTCCAATCAAATGAGCAGATTATTGGAAGCACAATCTGGCTTGAAATTACAAGTGACCTCCTTTTGTCTTTTGATATAAAAATATTAGAATAATGCCCTGGTACATAGTAGACTCTCAAAAAATGTTTGTATAAATTCTAAGGTTCTAATCCTAGTTCTTTCTCTAACAGTGCAATCTTGAATAAGACTCCTAATCTTTCTTAGTAAGAGTTTCCCCATTTATAACACAAGAGATTTCTATAAGGTGATTTTAGGTCCCTTATGGCTTTTAAATTTGATGCTTCTCTGTGCTCAACACTTTGCCAGGTACTAAACTGCTTACAAATTATTAGAACTCCCTGACCTCTAGGAAGCATAACATTAATTAGGAAGGCAATGGGAACACATAAAATAGCGAGGAAAAATAAAATGTATCACATAATCAAGAATGCCTAGTATTGTTTTCAGAAAAGACAGGTCATTGTGAATGTGAGAAGAGTTGACGGAAAGGAGAATTTGAAGTCGGTCACTGATATAGAAATCAGGCTGCTAAAAAGAAGAAAGGGGAAGTTTCCAGGAGAGTCATTAAGAAAAAAAAAGCTATTAAAAAAGCATATGGGCACAAGGAAAGAAGATGATGTGTACTGAGAAAAACTGAGGATTCGGCAACCCCAAATATTAACCCTTTATTGACATTAGAACTGCTATGCTGCAGACGGGCTCTTTTTCTCTTTTTCGCCTCTTTCCTCCTTCCTTTTCTCTCTTCTTCTCTCCTTTCTTTATTTTAAAATAAACATGGTAGGAATATCCTTCCAATTATTTTATTCACCAAATATGTTGTGAGCACCTAATCTATGCATGAATTCAGGCTCTAATCATTGCTTGCTTCAACTATTGCAACAGCTTCTTAACTGGTCTCCCTGTCTCCCGTTTGCCTGCCTTCAGTCCCTCTACTCTACCCATCCCAGAGTGACATGAACATCTAAAATTTCCAAAATGCAAGTCTGATGATGTCATTGCAGTTGCATCCCAGGGTCTGAGGACACAGGGCAAGCACTTTTCATTAGCATTACCCGTCCTTCAAGCTCAGCCCCAGCCACTTAATCTCGGGCCCCACGATGGCTCCCTCTCACTTGTGCATCATTAAAGCCTGATTTCTCTCCGTTCCCTAAACATGCCTGAGTCCTCCTCACTCTCCAACCAGTCCTCTATTGCCTTTTGCCTCATTTCCTCCTTTCCCCAACAGAGTTAATTATTCCCAGTCTGGGCCACTTTCTCTACCTTGCTTGTTAATAACATTCTATTCATTGCATGCTGACATTATTTGGTTGCAGCAACTGGATGGTGATTCCACAAGAGAAAAGTTTGTGCCTTTTCATTTTTAAATTCCAAGTACTCAGCATAATCTTTGGCATATAGCAGGTGTACAATGAGTGTTGAATAAATATCCAGTCCTTTGCACTGAGGTACAAAGTTTGAGAAAGAACTCATGTTCTTTCCTCTGTAAATTGAAGTTTCCTACGTTTTCACAAAGTTATTGCCTGGCTTTGCTGATTTATCACACTAGTTGGCTTTCTATCTCATTTGAATCTCATTTTGAACATATCTTTTTCTCTTGTCTATCTGCTAATGTCTGTCTAGCTCCATTATTAATCTTGTGAATAAATGTGCTAATGTATTCAACATATTATGTCTTAACAATTTTCTGTAATTTGTACCATCACCATCTGCTGTCTTGTGGTGGTGGATTCCAGAAAACATTGTGGGTTGCCATTTGTGGGAGAGCCTTTACAGATTAAAGCAAGGTCGTACTTCTTTTTCATAATGTACTCGCCACAACAGGACAACATAAGACCGTCCATGGCAACATCTGTAGAGAAATAAATCCTTTTGTTTGTGTAAGCATCTGTTTCCCATTTATCTCTAAATGTTTAGGACATGCATTTCCTAGTATCTTTGTTTGTTTAGCACAAATAAACCTATTTTCCACAGAATAGTTAAAGATATATGAATATATCATATATATATTACACCCTCCACATGCTTTAAATATAAATAGATGCTAAAAGTACTTCACATCCATGATTTATTCCAAGTTGATGACCATTTGATGCACCTTGGTAGGACTTTGAAATCAATAAAATGCATATTTTGCCTCTTTATTATTTTTTATTTTAAATTATTTTAGTTCACTTAAATTTTCATTTATTTACTTTTAGTTATACAAGAAATCATAATTACACTGAATAGATCCCTCCCCACCTGTACCGTCATCTCCAACCTGGGCCACCTCCCCAGACACCTCTGTTATCAGTTATCACTTTGGTATGTATGTTCTCAGACCTTTTCCTAATCATTTGTATAGATATAGATATAGATATATAGGTATATACACACTCATAAGCGTTTTCATAATATATATATATGTATGTATGTATGTGTATATATATATATAATTTTACAGCTTGCTTTTAACACTTAATATATCAGTAAATACAAATTTATATGATTCCCTTTAAAACTACTACATAATATGGGCCGGCCCCGTGGCTTGGCGGTTGGGTGCGTGCGCTCCGCTGCTGGCGGCCTGGGTTCGGATCCCGGGTGCGCACCCACGCACTGCTTCTCGGGCCATGCTGGGGCCGTGTCCCACATGCGGCAACTAGAGGGATGTGCAGCTATGACATGCAACTGTCTGCTGGGGCTTTGGGGGAAAATAAATAAAGAAAGAAAATCTTTAAAAAAATAAAAAAATAAAAAAAATAAAACTACTACATAATATTCCACAGTATGTATAATGGAGACATTTTGCTGAGGGTAACCAAAATTCCTTTAACTGTGGCAGCAATAATATAAACATCTATTTCACTTACAAGAAAACTGAAGGGTATTTCCAGGGCTAATACAATGGCTCAGCAATATTATCCAGGGACCCAGATTCTTTTAATCTTTTTTAACTATCCTCACACATCATCCTTTCCCCTCGTGCTTTTTGACTACTTGGGTCTAGGCATCTGTTCATGCTGCATTTAAAAGCAAGAGCAAGAGGGCCAGGACAAAATAGCCTTCCTTTTATGCGGAAGCCCAATACCCTTCAGCATACTTCGCATTACATCTCACTCACCAGAACCGGGTCATTCCACACCAGCTGCAAAGGAGGATGAGAACTTGAATGTCCAGCAAAGGGGAACGGGATGGTTATCACTGGCTTAGACCATATGATCTATCATTGAGATTTCACGTATCACTGCAAATAAAACTGTTCTAGTTATAAGGAAGAAGAAAGGGATGGCTGATGATGGGCAGCTAACACAGGCTGCTGTAGAATGTAGTTATTTGATTTTCCATGTTTGTTAACATTGAGATGATATCTAATCTTTGCTATTAAAAAGAGTTTTATAGTGAAAATTATTGTACTTGCTTTCTTGTTCATTTATGTATATGTTTCTCTTACGGAAATACAATGAAAAGGAATTGATGCCATAGGATATGAAATATTTTACTTTAAACTGACAAACTGTGTTCTAAAATGGTTGTAATCTTTTCTACTCCCTCCAGCAGTACATGGAAATATCTGTTTCACATACCAAGCTAGACTTACTAAGTGACTGTCCCAGCATCCTTCTTTGTTCTTAGTGGCCCTAGTAGTTGAGGGTGTGCCAAGATCCATTTCCATGTGGATATTTTCTCATTCACCTGATGTGTAGGAGTTGCTCACTAGTTTCTGGATTTTTCAGAGGTGATTGCTCTGTGTGTAGCTGTAGATTTGATGTGTCCATGGTAGGAGGTGAATTCAGGCCTGCTATGTTACCATCTTGGATCAAAATTCAAAAAGGATTTTCAATCATGGAGGCTGAGTGCTGTCATGCCACACTTGGGTATTCTTCCTACCTTAGAAGGAGAGAGGCTAATTCTTCAATTGTATTTTTAGTTTATTTGTTTACACACAAAATTTAGTTCTTTAATCCATTAGGCTTTTTTTTAAAATGGTGAAGTGTAATCCTATTTTTATTTTTATCACAAAAATTAATAATTATCTCTATACTAGTTATTTGGTACTAAATTATTTTCATTAGGATTTGGAATATCATCTTTGTCAAAATCTCCTGCACACATGGGCTTCTTCAAACTCTCTTCTGTTCTTCTAATTTATTTGCCTACTTTTGTGCCTATAATATATGGTTTTTAAAGTTAGTCACCCTTTATACTATCATGTTATATTTGGTAAGAAAAGTGTACACTCATGGTTATTTCTTTTCAATACTGCTTGAATATTCTTGTATCTTTTCTCTTCCATATGACTATTATAACCAGTTTGTCAAGATCTATTAAAAGTAAAGTATTTTAATTTTGTCTTAAAGGCATTACATACTTCCTGATGGATTTACTCTTTGGGATTTTCTGCTTTTTATTGGTATTGTAAACAGATTCTTTTTCTTATTAAGTTTTCTAATTGGTTATAAGGAATATATATGAAAACTATTAATTTATGTAATTTGATTCTGAATCCACCCACCTTGCTGAAATCTCTTCATATGTCTATAATTTTAAAGTTAATCCCCGTGGAGATGGATATGTTATCTTGATATAGACAATTTGATCTCTTTTTTACTTTTATAACTTTTTTTTTGTCTTATTGGATTGGCTAGCATATCCAATTCAGTGATGAACAAGTAGCAGAATCCTTATCTAGTTCCTGAATAAATTGGGATCATTTCTAACGTTTAGCCATAATGTATGGCATTTCTTTTAGTTTTCTGTAAATATCATTGATTAAGCAAAGTATGTTTCCTACTATTCCTAACTGGCTGAGAGTTTCTCACCGGTGAAGATGCTACATATTTTTCTCATTCAGCTATTGATGTAATGCTAAAAACAAACAACAGTAATGACAAAGACTAGCATGCATCGAGTTCTTTATGCCAGGTACTGTTCTAGATGCTTTAAATGCATTTTCTCATTCATTCTTAACCATTTTATTTGTGGAGAAACTGGGGCACAAAGTGATCATATGACTTGTTAAATAGTTGGTAAGTAGCAGTAGATAGATTGTGATAGGTAGATTCAGTCATTCTGAAACCCCTGTTTTATCTTGAAGTGTTTTTCATTTGGAAGATAGCTGGATTAATTTATTAATATTTAATTTAGTCGTTTTGAATTTATGTTTATAAGTAAATTGGATTTCAGCTGCCTATCCAACCAACCTACGTAATGTGCTGGGTAGTTTTTCTTTCTTCTTCTATCTTTTATAGGGTTATTCATGTATATGGATATAATTATAAGTATTTGAAATAGATTGTATGTTCATTAAAGTATCGACAAAACCCACTGAATCTATTTGAGTCTAGTGACACTTTTAAAGCTAGAGCTTGACTTCCTTTCATTTTCCTTTGTGAGCCAATATAGTATACATAAAATATATTTCCCAAAATATATTGTCTGTTTAATATATTGGCTAAAGGATAAACATAATTTTTCTTTTCTTCCTTTACTTAACTTGCTTTTATTTTTATTCAAATAATCCTCTGTATCTATAGTCATTTGCCCCCTTTCTTTCCGCTAAAGTTGGTTTCTTTGTGTCATTTTCCTTAAGTTGACTTCTTTCATCCTCTTTCTTCTTTGGAAGATCATAATTTCAAAAGTTTTTTTCCTCTATTTTAGTGGACACTGGTTGTATCTTCTTCTATTTTTTGAGTTTTAAGCATCCTTCTAGCTGCTGGATTTTAAAAAATATTTAGTAATTTATGGGGGTTAATTTTTTTGATTTTTTTAATTGTAGTAAAATACATATAACGTGAAATTTACCATCTTAACCATCTTTAGGTGCACCTCTCAGTGGTATTAAGTACATTCATATTGTTGTGATTAGCTTATTTTTCTTAACATAATGTCCTCAAGGTTCATACATGTTGTAGCATATGTCAGAATTTCATTCCTTTTTAAGGCTGAATAATATTCTACTGTATGTATAATCCACATTTTGCTTATCCTTTTATCTGTCAATAGATACTTGGGCTGTTTCCATGTTTTAGCTATTATGAATAATGCTGCTATGAACATGGTTGTGCAAATATTTCTTTGAGACCCAGCTTTCAATTTTGGGGGGTATATACCCAAAAGTGGAATTGCTGGATCAGATGGTAGTTCTATTTTTAATTTTCTGAGGAACTGCCATACTGTTTTCCATAGCAGCTGTACCATTTTACATGCCCGCCAACAGCATGCAAGTGTTCCAATTTCTCCACATCATTGCCAACACTTGCTTTTTTTTTTTTTTTTTTTTTTTTTTTTTGTGAGGAGATCAGCCCTGAGCTAACATCCGCCAATCCTCCTCTTTTTTTGCTGAGGAAGACGGCCCTGGGCTAACATCGGTGCCCATCTTCCTCCACTTTATATGGGACGCCGCCACAGCATGGCTTACCAAGCAGTACTTCGGTGCGCGCCCGGGATGCGAACCAGCGAACCCCGGGCCGCCGCAGCGGAGCGCGCACTTAACCGCTTGCGCCACCAGGCCGGCCCCTTTTTTTTTTTTTTTTTATAGTAACTATCCTAATGGGTGTGAAGTAGTGTCTCCTTGTAGTTTTGTATTTCATTTGGGGGTTCATTTTTGTTCTTGAGATTTCCTATAAGTCCTTTAGTGAATGCTGCATTTGCTTCCCAGCACCTGCTTTGGAGATATAGATGAGTCTCATTGCTGAGAAGGGTGTGCTTCAGTTTATTTCCAAAGATAGTGGGAAGGGGACAGGGTGCTGAAAGGTATAGTGGGACAATAGGCCATCTCCTAAGAAAGGACTCTCCCACTGTTTCTGAGTGTTATTAGACCCTACGTTCTGCCTTGCCTTTTTTGAATCGAGCATCCACCCTCTTCAAATGCAAATTTTCCTTCACACTTTCAATAAAAATTTAGTAAGAGCCCATTATGTTGTAGACACTGTTTAAGGAGGTGGGAATACCATAGTGAAAAAAATGGATAAAATCCATGCCTTCATGGAGCTTACATTCTATTGAGGGAAGATAGATAATAAAGAAAGAAAGAAGTAAATATGTAATACGCCAGGTGGAGATAAGTTCTTTGGAGAAAATAAAAAAGGTTGTATTTGTTCTCTGTTGCTGTGTAAGAAATTACCACTAACCTAACAGCTTGAAATAAGAGAAATTTACTACCTCACAGTTCCCTTTGGTAGGAGTCTAGCATGGCATACCTGACTTCTCTGCTTAGGCTTTCACATGGCTGAGATCAAGGTGTGTGCCAGGGCTGCTATTGAATCTAAGACGTGGGGTCCCCTTCCAAGCTCATTCAGATTGTTGGTTGAATTCAGTTTCTTGCATTTATGGGGCTAAGATCCCTGTTTCCCTGCTGTGTGTCTACCAAGGTCCTGTCCTCATCTCCTAGAAGCCACCTATTGTTTCCTGCCATGAGTCCTGCTCACACCATGGAAGATGCTTTTTTAAGATCAGCAGGAGAATCTCTCTGCTGCTGTGAAACACTGACTCCCTCTATCTCTGACCTGTAGACTCAGATTTAAAGGATTCATGAGACTAGGTCAGGTTCACCCAGATAATCTTCCTTTGGTAAAAATCAACTATGCGTATAACATAACCTAATCGAAGAAGCAAAATCCATCATTTTCACAGTCCTGGGGATTATGCAAGGCACGTACACAAGGAGGTGAGGATCTTGAAGACCGTCTTAGAATTCTGCCTACCACACAGAATAAGGGGATATACAGTGCACAAGTGGGATGAGCGTGGTGCCATTTTATATAGGTTAGTCGGGGCGGCACGTCTCCCAAGTGACATTTAAACACAGCTATGAGATTTCTGGGGGAAGAGTTTTTTCCAGGATGAAGGAATAGCAAGTGCCAAGTGGCTGAGGCAAAAGATTCTGAGTATGTACTGGAGACAGCAAGGAGGCCAGTATGGCTGGAGCAGAATGGATGGGGGGAGTGGGAGGGGAGAACAGTATGGGAGGTTCAGATCAGGTAGCACCTTGAAAGCCATCATAAGAACTGTGGCTGTTACTCCAAACTGTTGTTTCTTTCTATAATATCACACCTTAAAATTATTATTTTGAGAAAAAGTTGATAAAGTTGAGTTGAGATGCATTTAGGAAAACATTTGTGAATACCAAATCTGAGAACCGGTTGATGGCTTGGAATGACTGAGGTTCACAGTTGTTGGTGGAAGTAGTGATAGCATGGGGTGGGGAATGAGGAAGCTTACAAGCTCAATGTTCTAAAACAATTAACAAAAATTGTACATTTTTCTATGGTGAAGCTTCTGAAAGGGGTGAAGATGGCAGGACGTGCACACACACACACTTTATAATATTCACATTACTTAGTGATGTTTTCAGTTAGACTAAATATATGCCACTTTTTAATTTAAAGACTGTTTCAATTTCAATTTATACAAACAAACTTGCAAGTCTTGCCTAATCTTAACCATGATTTGCCCCGAAGATATTTTTATTTCTTTTTTGTTAATTTATGGATTTGATCCTACAAAGTCGGAACTTCTGATGTGACAGGAAATGTGAGATTAGCTTTTTTAATTGAGCCACATATGTTTCCTTTTATAATTGCAAACCCCAATCTGCTATATCTACTTAGGTATCCCATAGAAGAATAAAAAATAAAAATCTTCAAAGTCATTTCAGCAAATCAAGGCTTCTGCTTGAAAGGGTTACTGATGTGTAACCTGCAAACCATTTTGCTATATTGGCAGTTTTCTGACTACGGAGATACAGATAATCCTCATCCTTCTTTCCTACTCACACAGTAACTTTAAAAGTAATGTGCTGAATTTCCAGACATTTACCTGCATGTTTCAATGCTGCTCCAGGATCTGACAATTCCTCTTTCTCTTAGAGTTTCTTTTCTGCCAAATCCCTTCCTTGCCGACAGAGACACCATCTGGTGCACATGCAGTGACTGAAGCATCACTGCAATTCCTCTGTCAGTTTTATTCCAACATCTACACAATTGCTAGTTAATTTTTGAATCCGTTTCCCACTCTAAAGCTCTTCATTTACGCTCCAGTCCTGCCTCACATTAATATCTGCAACCTCAAGGCAGATGTTTCGAAGCAGCCTTTCGTTACTTGCCTTCCACTGGCTATTGTGCTTGCAGAGGGTGAATGACCTTGAGGCCAGATGCCTTCCTCATTGTCAGTCGAAACTGGAGATTGGAAGTGAGAATGGATCAGCGAGGGGTGAAAGAATTAGAATCCTATGGCTCCTCAATCAATTAGCACAGAACACCACCAAAGAAGCCACTGCAACAGGTTCTCAGTATCGTCACTGTCCAACCAAAGACCACAGCTTCTTCCCCTATACAATAAATTCTCAAATGGAAACATGGCTCTTGAGGGCCATTTCCCATCAATTTTTCTTTTGTCTCTCTCTGATTTGTTTCAGGTATTTTTTGGAACCTTCTGGTTACTTCTCCGACTTCTGTTTCTGAGATGTATCCATTGAGTAGAGGGCAGTGTAGCAAAGAGGATGCAGAGCATGTGTTCTGAGATTGGAGATATTTATTTCTGAAACTAAGTCACCATTTGCTAGCCCTAGGCCCAGAGTCCCCAGTAATGACCTCACCCACACTTGTTGTGAAGATGAATTAAATAACGTACACAAAGTGCTGGGCAATGATAAGCATGTTTTCTCTCTCGATCTGTCTCCTTCACTCTGTGTGTTTGGTTGTACATGTGCACGTATGGATGTAATGTACATATATGTATACAGACATGTAAAGTGAACCATGCTTCTTTACAAGTTTATTTGGTTCTGTTCCTTATGCTCCTCTTCTCTGAGAGCCTACTCACTTCTCTCTTATTCCCTGGAAGCTACAGAGACTCTTGAGCAAACTCTCAGTAGATTATATCTAAAGGCAGAGAGGAGATGAAGAAAACTGTCATTATGCACAACTCTAGGTGAATCATACCTATTTTATAATCACAAGAACATAAATGTCAATGTACACACATATAGAGTATTATGTATTTACACCTGCATATGAATTTACAGGTATACACCTAAACTATTTAAACCACATATCCCACATTTACAAATGTGATCTCTAGAGTGAATTGGATTTGTGGCAGCACTGGAGAAAAAGAAACCAGGAGACTTAGAAGTTTTTATTCCTTGTTTAGGACTGTAGAATGAGATGTGGTTGTGGCATACTTGTAAAAGTGACAATTATACTTAAATAGTGAGATTGCCTTAAAGGTGAATTCACTAGTTAGTATTAACTAACTTTCTCCTTTGTCCCTGTATTAGTCTGCCCAGGCTACCATAACAACATATCATAGATTGGGTGGCTTAAAAACAGGAATTGATTTCTCACAGTCCTGGAGTCTGGGAAGTCCAAGATCAAGGTGCAGTCCAATTTGGTTCTCTGGTGAGAGTTCTCTTCCTGCTTATGGATGGCTTTCTTCTTGGTGGTGTCCTCATGTGAGGTGGAGAGAGAGAGGAAGTAAGCTCTTTGGTATCTCTTCTTATAAGGGCACTAATCCCATCATAAGGGCCCACCTCATCTAAACCTAACTGCCTGCCAAAGGCCCCGTCTCCAAATATTATCACATTGGGGGTTAGGGCTTCAAAGTACGAATTTTGGGGGGAAACTATTCAATCCATAGCAGTCCTGTACTTGAAAATTGACTTTTCACTATAGATGACCCCAGGTTTTTGTTCTTAGCCTTTTGATTCTTTTAATTTTTTTGACTTGGGTCCTCAGGAATATCATCTTCTAAGCTTCTCTAACCTAAAATTCTCTAACTTTATGTTTAGACTTCTTTATCTTTGTTTCCGTAGAATATTTCCAATTGGATATTCTGTAGGTATATGGAGCAAAATACTGATGGATATGCTAATTTTTCCACCAAAACACTTTTTTCTTCTTCCCTATCAATCTCTATAAAACCACTGTTTTATAGACCTACTATCTTGATGATCTTTTCCTCCCTCTTAATTTCAAAATTGCTTGTTTTCTGTAATCACATAAAGAAATATACAAGTTGATTCAAAGCCTTTTCTTTCAGTGTCTATTTTCATAGCATTATGCTAGTTGTTGGGGAGTGTACAAAGATAAATTTAAGAAGTTGACAGTCTACAATAGAGTTCAGCAAACTATGGCAAGCCAAATTCTGCCCACTGCTTGTTTTTGAAAATGAAGTTTTCTTGGTACTCAGTTATGCCCATTCTTTCACAGATTGTCTAGGGCTGCTTTCGCCCTACCATGCCAGAGTTTAATAATTGCTACCAAGACTGTATTGCCCACAAAGACTAAAATATTTACTGTCTGGCCCTTTACAGAAAAAAATTTTGTCAACCCCTGATCTAAAAAATGGTGGAGGGCCGGCCCCATGGCTTAGCGGTTTAGTGCGCGCGCTCTGCTGCTGGCGGCCTGGGTTCGGATCCCGGGCGCGCACCGACGCACTGCTTCTCCAGCCATGCTGAGGCCGCGTCCCACATACAACAACTAGAAGGACGTGCAGCAATGACATACAACTATCTACTGGGGCTTTGGGGGAAAAAATAAATAAATAAAATTACAAAAGATGGTGGAATGTGAGTGTGTGAATGTATGTGCTTCTGTGATAGGGTAAGATATAAATGTTTGCATAAACACATATTCTGACAGCTTAGAACTTAGATGTACCTGCCACACACACACACACATGCACATACACACACACACACCCACACAGAAGATGTAGGTTTGAAAATGATGTGATAATCAAGATGGAGGAGAAATTAATTTCTGCCTAAGGGCTACAAGCTGAGTAACACTTCACAGAAGAGCTCACATCTCAGTAGAACACTTTAAAATTGGTATAATTTTGATAACAAGAAGTGAGCAGAGGCAGTCTTTTCAATAAACATTTGCTGAGTATCTACTGAAATGTTCAAATAGATAGAAAGTTTACTCACGGTGAGAATTGGTCACTTGTGTTCTGCAGGATCTAGTACAATGCCTTGCACATAGTAAGTTAACAATAAATACCTATTATTTAATTAGCTGGTGAAATAGCATGCAACAAATACTTGATAACATTCTACAGCATGAACTGTAACTATGTTGAGATGACATAACTTCTGGCAGGATTTCTTGGAGAGGATGCATTGGAGGGTCTTTGCCACTAAAATAATGTGGTAGATAGGACAGTTCTTGGCTAATGATTATCATTTTTTACTACGATTCATTTGTTACTCTAGTCTTAATTCTCTGACACCCAGTCCAGTTTTTCAATCTGTGGTGATTTTCATGGCTAGTAGAGAGTATATTGTTTGCTTTGGGATGAAAACTCCTCATGGTCTGTGTTCTTTGAAGTAGGAACTCAGTAAGTGGTACTAGTATTAGAATGAGCTTGATGCCAAGGGCAGACTACCCCTGGTACTTTGCCAACCTTTGCAGCATAGAAACAGTAATTTTACAGAATTTTCCGCGAATAAGCCACTCCTTATATCTTTGGTTGATGGGAATTAATTTTTGAATACTGGGCCCAGTTGAATTAGCTCATCATCTTAAGCTCATGTTAATAACTTTGGTGATAGCCATAAGTTTTCTGCCTTCTCAACTCAGTCCATTCGCATGGTTTTAGTTACTGACCATGTCTAAGTCTCCAGCCCAGTTTTCTGCTGAATGACAAACCCACAGTTCTCTACATATTAGGCACATAGACATCTCAGCTTTGACATGTTCGAAATTGAATTTATTGTCTTTTACACCATCCTACCTCCCAATAATAATCATGTTCTGGTGCTCCTTAGATTAATGAATGGCAATGTCATTTACCACCTGGGAATCCTCTATGATTCTTCACATCTTTCCTCTTACCGCTGCTCATCCCCACAAGTCCTAATGACAGCCCCTCCTAAATACATCTCAAATCTATCTACTTGTACTTAACCTTGATTCAGGCCACCATCACCTTTTCTCTGCACCACTGAATGCCCTTGATAATCAAATTCCCACACTTTGATCTGACCGGCCCCCATCCATTTTCCAGGGACTTCAGTGTCTGCTGTTAAATGCAAATCCAATCATTCACCCACCTGAGTAAAATATTTCACTGGGTACCCTTTGTCCTTGGGTAAAAATTTAAATTCCTAAAATCTTTCTGGACCTGTGTCCTCCCTACCTCTTCAAGATCAACCTTTTTTTTTTTTTCCCAGTTCCTCAGCCTTTCCCCTGAAGAACAGCCTCAGGGCACTGCTCTTTCCCTTAACTCTTAGCACACTGCACTTCTCACATTAACCCTATTCTCTCTTGGCCCTGAAACTTTCACATAATTAGGGCCGTTTTTTCAGTATCTCCATCCTCTCTTTGTCTGGAGCACTCCTTTCTATCTTTCAGACACTGTCTTAAATATCACTTCTTCCAGTTCAAACCCAGCAGTATACGCACCCGGCCTTGCAGCTTCCTTCCCTGCTGTCAATTTATGGTAGGGGCCCCTGTTGTATATTCTCATTTTACTATGTACTTCCTCATTAAAACAATTATATCACTATTTATGTGTTTATTGAAATGCCTGTCTCCCTTGCTACTTATTAATCCCTATTAATTTCTTTCTCACAGTAGTCCCAGCCCCTACACAATACTCATTGTAGGCCTTCATTAAATAAGTGTTTAATGAATGAATGGATGGATGATTCATGTGAAGCATCTCCTGTGTACTAGACAGGGTTCCAGTTGGAGAGATAAGAAGATTATTAACTCTTGCCCTAGTATCACTCATGGTCTAGCATTGAAATTCCTCTTAAAACAGATAAACTAGCTTACCTCTTGAGATTAAGCTATTAAAAGACTTGTAAGAATCGTTTTCAATTTATCTTATTGTCATTTTTGTAGGCTAATTTGATTTCGGGGAATCAGCCCATTCCAATCTCAGTTGCTCTGGGGCTGTGGGACAGTCCTCCAGGGATGTTCTATGTGACTTTAACTTCCAACACACTCACGCAGGAGCAATAGTGTGTTTGGGCTCATTGACTGTGCACTGAGCCAGGAAGTAGCTGCAAAGAGACCTTTAGTGTGGAGAAGAAAAATAAGTATTAGAATCAATTACTCAGATGTAAAGAGATTAGCCTCTGCTAGGTTGATATTTTTTTCATTTAGGAGGAAAGAGAGGAAGGATGAAAGGAAGGGAGGGAAGAAAGGAGGGAAAACGGAAGGAAAAAGGGAAAGAAAGAAGGAAAGAAGGCTTTCGTAAATTCTAGTCCCCAAAGTTGTGTGTTTGTATTGTTTCAAAATAAAAAATAAATAGTAGCATTTTAATTCAATAATAATTATGAGTAACATCTACTGAGTATGAAACATTATTAAATGTTTTATTAATTTATTTAATCCCAATGACAATCTTATGAGGTAAGTTCTATTATTAGTCCAACTTTACAGAAAAGGAAACTGAGGCACAGGAAGGGTGAGTAGGAAGAACACATTTTTCCTGTGTGTCTCTCTTTTACTACTCACGCGAAACACTTCACTTCTGATACTTCTGATCACCAAATGTGTGGAGGTTTTTCCCACACCAAGGCATTCTGTGACACCAGCTGGATGTCCTACAATTTAACTCAATTCTAACACTATCTACCTGGAGATAGCAACAGATCCCACAGGTTAAGGGCTCAGTCCCACAAGACTGTCCCTTATCCACCCCAACCTCCCCTTCACACATTTCAGAGGCCAATCGCAAGTCCAGGTTACCATTTGTGCTTCTGAATGATTGCCTACAGATCCGAGGTTCCCATAGCCTCTTCCTTGGGTTCCATTAATTTGCTAGAGTGGCTCACAGAATTCAGGAAAACAATTTACTTACTAGATTACCTGTTTATTATAAAAGGATGTAATGAAGGATACAGATGAACATCCAGATGGAAGAGATGTGTAGGGCAAGGTATGTGGGAAGGGGTATGGGGCTTCCACTCTCTCTCTCTCAGCAACTCCATGGTTCACCACCCTGGAAACTCTCCCACCTGAACTCTGCACTTTGGGGATTTTTATGGAGGCTTCAAGTAGGCATGATCGATCATTAACTCAATTTCCAGTCCCTTTCACCTCTCCGGAGAATGGGTGGTGGAGCTGAAACTTCCGAGCTTCTAATCACGGCTTGGGCTTTCTGGTGACCAGCTCCCAACCTGAAGCTATCCAGGAGCCCACCAAGAGTTGCTTCATTAGAACACAAGACTCTCCTATCATCCAGGAAATTCCAAGGGATTTAGGAGCCCTGTGTTAAGAACTGAGGTCAAAGACCGAATATTAGAACAAAAGATAATCCTAGTGCTCTTATCACTTAGGAAATTACAAGAGTTTTAGGAGCTCTGTGCCAGGAACCAGGGACAGAAACCAAAATATATATTTTCTATTATTTCACAGCCCACCGCCTGGTCTCTGGCAACAGACCCCTTACAGCAAAATGATATATGACTCAAAAGATACTGGCACGTTGTTAGAATCTCATTCAGTCACTAATAATTAGTCCAGTCCATCATCATAGCATATGAAAATGTGTCTCCCTGGGCGAGGCCACTCAGGTTTGCAGGCTTCCCTTTGATCACGTCAGGTTCCAAAAAGCAGAAGTGGTCTCGGCCAACATATGGCTCCACGCTCTCAGGCATCTGGTATAATTGAGCTAAGAGACAATATCGTCTCTTGCTCTGGGCCCCTTTACAGGTGTTAATGTAATATTGGATTTCTTTCTTTACATAACCATTTATTCATTCTTTTACGCTCAGCTACTATTCCTTCTCTCCATTTATACCAAATCTCTTCCATCTTTGGAAGGGACATTAGGTTTGACCACTGTACTGTCTAGATTGCAGGCAGCAATACTAGTCTGGCAGCTAGTCGAGCAATGGTCCACTCCCATTGAGACAGGATAAGGTTATATAGGTGCAGAACTAGCAGGCGATTTTCACCACCATGTAATATAGCTACGTTCACTGTTAACCCCAATTGTGCCAGATGGGGTGAAGGCACATCCTGCTCCATCAGGCCCTTAGGAATTCAGACACAAAGATTTAAATACATAGTTTCTTGCTTAGGAATCACCCCTGTTTCTAGCACTTGTAATTGCAGCACTGGTCCTGTGACCACTCCATCAGGTAGGGGGGAAAATAAAAGTTGAGGTGATATGGGAAAGAAAAAAAAGTATCTTCATTATACTAGCAATCTCTCCTCTTGGCAAGAATTACATAGTCATATGAGCCTCCAAGGGTATGGGACTTTACCAAAGTTATGAATCTGGGAGAGAGCAGAGCCCAGTTTTGACTTGCGTGATCCTTTCCCAGATAAGTATGTGTAAGCAACTGAGAGAATGTGAAATTTCGTCTCCATTCACATTCAAGCCAGGAACCCTCTTTCTAATCTCCACAGTGCCATGAGTCATTGTAATAGTTAGTACTTAATAGTAAACAGAGCTTCTTCTTATTCTATGCGAATAGAAACTTTTAATAGAGGTTTACTAGTCACTAAGTGGCAGGACCCAGAGTTTAGAGCATCTGATCAATCAGGGTGGGTCTGGTAACCACCTGGCCCATTCAGATACCAGTACTGAGTTGGGGAGTCACCTGATAGAGTCTTGCTGCTCTACGGACAGTCTTCAGTTGGAGCTGGGAAAGCATCAGAGTGGCTTTGGCCAGAGTCCTAAAACATGTCTGCAGAGCATGCAGAATGTTTTATCACATTCCACCCTTTGAAGTTTTGAAGCTAGACAATAACAATAAAGTGCCAGAAAGCACCATGTTTTATGATTATTTTATAAAAAGGGCCTCTGATAAGCAAAGCTCACTCAGATACTTTATATTTACAACTCATGAAAAAAGGGATGTTGGAAAAAAAGACAGTCCCCGTGTCAGGGGAACAACAATAACATTAACAAAAAAGCCTCATTTTCCTCAGAGAAGCAAATCTACTGCAGAGACCAAGTAGGAGACTCATCTTTGAGGAATGTTACAAAAGATAATACGTCAGAGAAGGCAGAGAAGAGAAGAATTTTTCTGTTCCTCTGGGGCAATGGGATGTGAGAGGAACTTAAAAGTTTCTAGCCATTTCCTTGTGCAGCCTCCTTCCTTTTGAGTGTCATGATTTAGATCTGTTTAAAAGGATTTATTTGAAAGAAGCTTCTTGTACCATAGGGGCAGTTTGTCTCTCTCTCGGTCTTAGGCCTTTGTAAATGAACAAAGTAACCACTTGTCCCACACAGGGTGCAAAGGGAGGTTTGGTGTGGGTTTTACTGTCCATTCAGGCTCTGTTTGCAGCTGGTTGTAAGTGAAATCTTTAGAAACCACACAGTGGGAATCCTTTGCTTGGGGCATGGGATGGGAAGGGAGCTTTGAAAAACCTATTGAAAGTCTGAGAGCTGTTGGGTAGAAACTGTTCTTTTTAGACTTCCTCATGGGCAGTACGGGAAATAAACACACACAGGAAGTCATTTAGCCTCTCTGTGAACTTCGTGTTGACATTTGCTTACCAAAAAGTTCATTGTAGATACTCAAGAAATTTATGTATGTGTGTGCGTATGTATACGTGTGTATGCGTATATGTATGCACACATTTATGTATATGTATATATAAACATTGTCTAATTCTCCCATATCACCATGTTTGTAATGTGATGCTAAAAAATGAAATTAACAATGGGAAGAAAAAGAATAACACATAAAATATAGGTGTGGATACCTTTTACAACGCTGTGTTTTTAGGAGTGGAAGAAGTAGAATATGTTATAATTCTAAACAAATCTTTAACAATCTGCTGATTGGCCTTTCTCACATGTACTTTGTAGCGTTTTACACTAAATGCTTGACCAAGAATGTCATTATTTATGTGTGATGTTTGGTTCATACTTTTTATCTTTACTTATATGATTCTTGCTTTAGAACTGAAACAAATTTAAAGTCTTCAATGAAGGGTCACTAAATCTCTAATGTCAATTTGAAATGCTGATTTAAAAAGCCATGGGAGAAGAACAATGAATACATTTTACAGGTGAAAATGAAGATATATCGCCAAAGAGAAATAATAGCAATGTCCAAAAAGTAACATTTGGTTGTTAGGATGAGAAATCCACTCAAACAAGTCAAGACAAAGGCGGGGGGGGGGGGGAGGGGTCACTGGAATGGTTCACAGGATTCCTATGGAACATGTCACAGGCCTTCTGGGAACCAGAATGTCCTTGGTTTCTCTCTCCATCTGGGCCACATGGTCTTTCAACTCTGCTTCTTTCTGCACATCTGTTCCTTTCACTTTATATAGTGAGTCGTCATTTAATTGCAATTTCTACTCAAGATCACTTAAGCAGGAGAGAAGGATTTAATATCTGGATACAGGAATATCTTATGGAACTCAGGATCAGGAGTACAGCCAGGTGTTGCAAGAGACTGGAGCCAAAAACTATAAAAGTCATCCAGAACTGAAACTTTCCTTCCATTTCCTTTTAGCAAGAGTGTCTCTTGTCTCTGTCACTGTCTATAGTTTCTTTTTCTCCCCATCCCCCCTCACTCTCACTCTTGCTTCCCCCACCCCTTCCCAGATGGGCTTTGTTTATTTCTACAGTCATACAACCAAACCCCAGTTCGCCCTTTACATCACTTCTTAGTTCAAGTGCCCAATGGAGATTTACAAGTCACTGAATGGTAGTTCCGTATTTCCAGGAGAAGTCATCTGATTGGTTCAGGTTAGGTCAGGTGACCACCTGGTTCATTCAGACTCAGTTTGGGGAGGTCACCTGTAATAACCATGTCTATATAGGATAGACGTATGCTGTGTTCAGCAGGAGCTATGGGAAGACTAGCTGGGTTGCTAAGCTGGTGAAACATATCCACTACAATAATTATTATAGGACTCTCTGCTCTGTTAGTATGTGCAGTGTATTCCATATATTTTGATAGTATTTATTTTAAACTATATAAGTTCTCCTTAAGACTAACTTTAGCAGTATTTTTAGGTTGTCATTGGAATATACTTGAAGTAATTTCAGTGTAAATTTATTGACTATATTTCTAGAATTATCTTGCAGTTGAGGCGGACATTCACTTACGGAGGACTGAGCAATTTTTAAAGGAAACAAATGTGGGCAGTATGAGTTGGCTAATGTGTCATACTGATGATTGAACTTGAGTTAACTTTAGTGCATTATCATATGATGATATTACCAAAAGAGAAGGGTGATATTCCATAACGGTGAGAGGTGCTCATGCCTACATCTCACAACAATTTTGTGCTCTTTTGGATCATTGACATTCTCTATATATTTACATTAACTTGTACCTATAATAGTTTCTCTCTTAACCTCTCTTTCAGAGTAGAGTATGAGGTTTATTCCTAAACTTTACACTTCGGAGATGACAAGTTGTTAATCACTAATTAACCCTAGTTCTGTATCCATTGAGTCTTTAATCCTTAGCTCTGTATCCTTTCTAGCTGTGTGTCCTTAGGCAAATTTCCTAAACTCTGTACATCCCTGTTTCTTCAGTAAAATGTGAATAAGAACACTTATGTCGTTGGATTGTTTTGAGGATTCAGAGAGACAATGCATAAAAGTGTAGCAAATGTTCTATAAGCATCACTATTATGATTACTACCGTTGTACTTATTCTCAGAGAGGTGGAGAGGTGGTTCTAGTAGCTGCATCTGATGACCACATCACATTTCACCCAACCCCATCTCTGACTCATCTCTGATTTCAACTGCAGCTCTGATGGACAGTTCTTATTCACCAAGCACTGACAGCATCTTACCTGAGTTTACCTGTGTGTCTTTCCACTTTCTGCCCCAGAGCTTCCTCTGATGCCAAGAGAGCTCATTCTCCCATGTCCAAACACAGCTTGGAAGTGCTGGGGGTGATCATTTCCTTGAGGGCAATGCTTGCCCAGTGGAGGACAGAAGCCAGTCCACGAATGCTCCAGCCTCCCATCTTTCAGTGGACAATTCTGGGTGGCATTTTGAACGCTTCTCAGCGGTCTCAGCAGAATCCACTGCTTTTTACCTTACAGCATAGATCTCAATAACACACGTTAATATTGATTTTTCCCTTCATTTTCTGATCCAGTCTCACTGTTCCTTCTCTCCTGATTTTTGTAATTATTCTCCCTCTCATCTTCCCCCCCTCACCAAAAAAAACCCAAACCAGTTCTTGCCTTAGAATCTGTTTTAGAGAGAATCCAAACTCTACTATGACAGTGTAATAGCAGAGTAGTTGAGAGCATGGATTATGGAGTCTGCTGCCTGGTTTTGAATCAACTGTTTAGTCATTACCTGTCCTTGCATTTTTAAGTTAACTCATTCCTTTTTGCCTCAGTTTCCTTACCTATAAAATGCAGATAATAATAGTAATTACCTCATAATATTGTTATGAGTAGTGCATGAGTTATCACAGTGTAAATATAAAACACTTAGAACAGTGTCTGATAGGTTCTAAGTTGCATGTAAGTGTTATGTCTTAACATTCCCTTGCAGCACTCCTTCAGTTGTGTCTAGAAATCTTAACGTTAGTTATTCCCTTCTTCCTCATTGCATTTTTACTTCATGCAGCTTCCTTCTGCCCCTCCTTTATCTTCCTTTTGTTTGCCCCTGCTCACTGAGGAGAGAGAACAGCAAGTGTTCCCTGGAGCTTTGTAATTTCTGGAAGCGTGTGAGAGGCCCTTCTTTTGTGCTGTGTTCCATTTTTGTTGCTCCAACAGCCCTGACCCCTGATCTGTTGGCAGACACCAGATGATGCTGCCAGCTCTTGGTTATTCAGAGGCACTTTATCCAGACTCTTTGCTCTTCTCTCTGGCTGCCTGCCTTTTGGTTGTTAGCTGCTCCCTGGCATTGCTCTCAGAGGGTAAGCCAAGGAGGGAAAAGATAGCAGAACCCAGATTAGCCAGTTATGAAGTCTAGAAAATTAGGATTTTTGGATCATTGGGCTTCAGTTTTCTGAGCCATCTCTATTCTCCCTTACCATGGAAAATTCAGAATCAGTCTTTTGCAATGGCAGTATATTTTTCTTTGATTGAGATACAATTAAGACATAATTCAATGCACTGATCTCAAGTGTTCAGTTTCACGAGTTTGGGCAAATGTATGCCTTCATGTAATGACCACCCAAAATAAGATGGCAAATGTTTCCATCACCCTAGAAAATTATCTTATTCCCCTTTCTAATCAATTCCCCTCAGCTCCCCCAGCAACCACTTTCTCATTTCTATTAGTATATATATGTTTTCCTCATCTTAGACTTCATAGAAATGAAGTCATATATATCTGTTTTCTGTGTCTAGTCTTCTTTTATTTGGCAAATCTTGAGATTTATCCATGTGGTTGTGTATATCAGAAGTTTGATCTATTTTATTCCTGAGTAGCATTCCGTTATATGAATGTACTTTGATTTTTTTTCATCTATTTTTCTGTTGATAGATTACTGAATAAGTTCCAGTTTTAGATCTATTATGAATACAGCCACTATGCACATTCTTATAAAAGTATTTTTGTGTACATATATTTTCTTTTGGGTAAATAATTGGAGGTGGAGTTGCTGGGTCATAAGGTGGAAGTATGTTTAATTTTACAAGAAACTATCAAACAGAGACCATATCATTTTACCCTGCCACTGACAATGTATAAGAGTTCCACATCCTCAATAACCTCACCAACATTTAGTGCTGTCATTCTGTTTTTGCCATTCTAGTGGGTATGAACTGTTATCTTATTATAGCTTTATCTTATATTTTCCTGATGACTAATGATTTTGAGCACCTTTCACCTTGCTTAATTGACCATCCCATTATCTACCTTTGTGTATTGTCCTTTCAAGTCCTTAATGGTAGTGTAGTCAAGCCAATTTAACCGATATTTTTGAGCCCCTGCTCCTAATTCTTCAAAAGGAAGATGTGAGTGTCTGGGGTTCTATGACAGATACAAAGAAGTCCAGGGAGTCATCATGTTGGTACTAGATGCTATCAATGCTCTGCCCATAGCTTCTTGGCACTTACTTTTCCAGACCATGTCAACAATGTCCTGGGACTCTCAACGTGAGAACTTTCTTTTGCCTTATGTGTAGGGTAGGCAAGAAATGCCAGGAAATTAGTGGTGTTAGGAGCAGCCCTCAGGCAACAATTAATGGGAATCAGAGGTTAAATACCCCAGCTTCTTTGAACTTTCGGTAGAATAACTCAAAAGCCTGTTCTATACTGTCTCCCAGAGTCCCCCAATGGAATCAAGCCTTAGTTCTCCACAGTAATAGCTTAATCAATGATGCAAACTTATTGGCTCCTTTCTCTGTCACATTTCTCATTCTCCTACTGATTGTCTCTAGGATCACTTCCAAAATGAATTACTTGTACTCAAATTCTTGCATTGTGATCTTCTTCCGGCGAAACTGAAGGGGAGCAGAATATGCCACCCCAAAATGTGCTACTATGGCATGCAGATTATTTTGAGCTGAGACAGCAAAGCCCAAAAGACTCAGGAAGAGCTTTTTACCTCCCCCTTAACTGCCTAAAAGAATTTAGATTGAAGGCCTGGTCCAGGAAGAGAGTTATCTCCAGAGATAATTACAAAGAGTATGGGTTAGATGTGGCAAGCTGGGGGAAGCTCGGTAGGGCCTTTTTGTTCAAATTCCTCTCTGTGTCCCATTGTCTCTGCTTGGTATGACAAACATTTGTTTATCAAACATTCATTCTTCCAATCTTCCTGTGAATTATCTTCTTTCCCTTTGAAGCCCCAGACCCCTGCCCACTTATTAACTCAGGATGGCATATAAGCCTCGATTGTCTGACTGTCTTTGAGCCTCTCATGTCTTTGTGGGGCTCACATACATACAGAATTAAATTTGTTTTTCTCCTGTTAATCTGCCTTATGTCAATTGAATTATTAGACCAGCCAAAAGAACCTAGGAGGATAGAGGAAAAGTTTTTTCCCTCCCTACAAAACTTATCTGTCCTCAAAGATGTGTGTTTGGACATAAGAATTGTGTGAAAGACTAATTAAGAGATTTGATGAGTTATGTTGATGAAGCTATGACATTGATTTCCTGAGTAGCCACACAAAGGAAAGGATCAGATGAACATGGCAGAAAATGAGTAATGTCAGTGCCTAGGAGAAACAAAAGTCCCTATGGGCTGGCGGCTGAGGGTTGGAATAGATTTTCCAGAAAAGGTAGAGTCTGGTAGAGTCATTGAAGTGTGAACTGAGAGGATGGGAGACGTAGGAAGTAGATGGGTTGTGACAGTGGCATGGACATACTAATCATATTTGGAGTAACAATCTATCTAGAGCTTGAGGTTATATGGAAAGAAACAAAAAATAAGACTTACAATCTTGCTTAGAATCAAATTAGAAAGAACCTCAAATGAAAGACTAAGAAGTTTGTACTTTGTCTCAGTGGAGAGTCATGGAACATTTTTCATCAGGAAGTGACACAATAAAAGCAGATTTCTAGAAAAACTAATCTAGTATCATTGTAGAGAGTCAATCAAGGCTTAAAGTAGAAGGTTCTTGATGTAATTTTAGTGACTCATATAAACTGATAAAACTCTAAAATGGGTAACGGTAATGGTAATAGAAAGGACAACATAAATTCAAAAACTATTTAAAAGATTAAACAGACTTTGGTGACACTGATAATGGAAGCTGGAGGACAGATAAGTAAGCCAATGTTGTTCTAAGTTTTCAAGGCAGTTGGTTTCAAGATATTGTCATAACATTAACAGAAATAAAGAAATTATAGAGAGGTGAAATTTTAGAGTATAACAATTAATTCATTTAATTTTATACACGGTAATTTAAACTTTGGTTCCCTTTGTGGTGATTGATAGTTATACATCCAAATCCAGCAGATATTTTGGCATTTGGGACTGGAATTCAGGAGAGAGTCTGTACTTTTACATTGTATCTGAGAGTCATCTTCTTAGAAGTAATACTTAAAGCTTTGATCATGAATAAGATCACAAAGGAGGAAAGTTAAAAGAGTGAAGAACACAGAACTGAGGATTAAGCCCTGGCAAAATACCTCATTTAGGGAGAACAAAGAGAAAGAGAAGCAAGTAGGTGAGACAAGAAGGAACAGTCAGGAGGGTCATGGAGTCAAAAGGAAAGATGGTTGCAATGATGAGGGGGTAAACACTATTAGAGGCTTCAGAGGTCAAGGAGAGTGAAGACTCCTTGAGCTGTGGAAAAGGCAATACAAAATCTTGACCTCATTAGGCTCTCAGCCTGGTTGGAGAGCTGCAATTTACATATGTAGGGAATAATACAAAACAACATAACCACTTACTGAAGTGTTTGAGCCACACTGCCAGAGCTATGTGAGGGCAGGAAGGCAAGGGATCAACATAAGCCAGAGGCATCAGGAATGGGACCAAGTACGAAGTGTAATTTGAGCATGAGTTTTGCAAAAGAGAGAAAGAAATTTGCGAGAGGAAAACCACCAGGAATAAAATCATTGAGGAGAGACTGATGCTGTTTAGGAACATAATTAAACTAAGACATGAGGGTATTTACAAACTTATTTATGCATACTCTGCCTGCTTTTCCAAGAATTTTAGGATCCCTGAGCTAATCTAAATGTGAAAAGAGATAAAGGACTTAACCATGTCTAGACTTGAAGGAGCTACCTACAGAATCAACTGAGCTAGTGAGAGTGATTGATTTTAGTGACCATAGATGCAGAGCAGAATCTAACACATGTTCAGGGCCAAAAGTAGTTTTGTGATTGGGCTCATTTAGTCTTTGAAGTGACTGTGCATGTGGTATATTAACAGAGTTTGTTTATATAAATATGGAGCTTCTGTACTTAGAACCAAACACAAATATTTTAATTTTATAGAAGTCCACTATTGCTTCTCCAACACAGTTTTGTCCTAGGGAGGTATGTAGTAGTGTATACCTTTGTATTGCTGCGTCTGCACATCTCATTGAACTATTGAACACTTGGATAGCACACGTGGTTAGGATGATAATGGAGATGAGAGTGAGGAAATAGATAACCAAACAAATTTGTCTACCTTAACAAGGCTGTGTTCTCCAGTTTTTAGTTTAAATATTTTAAATTGTTAACTACCACTAAATCACTGATTTAAATGTTCTTTTCCATTTCTAAATATTTTGAGGCTATTGGGAGAGAAGTAGTGAGTTTGAATTGCTGAGGTCCTTACTTTCTTTTGGTTACTCCAAGATGCCCAATCCTGTCTTCAGAAAAGTTGTTCCTCTAAGTATCTAATGGTATCAGAATGTAACCCAATGGGAAATGCAATCTCAAATAAAAGTTTCTTCCCCACTAGGTTTCCTAAATATAATGGCAATGAGATTAGCACATTTTCCCACTGATTGAGTTGGCATGTGCCCATAGATTTATAAATAGAATTTATTGTGAAAGTTACTGTGCTACTTGGGTAAGTAGCTATTGCAGTTTCATGATAGAAAGTATTCTTTGAAAAGAAACTATTATATGCTGTGGCCATCTGAGGACAAAGAAGAACAGAAGATACAAGTGAGTTTTATTTTCTGCTGGTTCTACCCTATATACAATTATGAACAACCAGATATATTTAACATTTGGCAAATTGATTGATATTTTCCTATTCCTCTATTTTTAATTACATTGGTAGGGCCGGTTGGGGGTAAATGACGATTTCAAATCCTTCATCACTTTACTGTCTTTAGGCAGTGAAATGGTGACATGTTGGAATATGTCCAGATTTCTGCTGTCTGCCATAGGAGAGAAATAGACTCATGGAATTTCAAGGCCATTTAGAGTCAGAAACCAGTCTGTGCCTAAATCTAATCCTCATAAACTAAGATTCTTGTTTACTGCATTCAGATGAGACTAATGGTGAATTTCCAAGGTGAATGCTGTGATGAAAGGACATTTATGTAATTGAAAATATCACCATTGCTGGTGAGTTGAAAATGTCACCACTAAAACATATCTCATTTCTGAAGGATGGAGTTGCATGTTGCAACTAGAAAAAATTGTTTTCAATAAGATCAATTTCAGTGAGCCTGTGTGCTTTGTGATCCGTGTCAAAATTCTAATAGTGAGACTATACTTTCATCCTACAGAACAATATCAAATGCTTCCTCTTAAGAAATTAGCCATTTCCCTTAACCAGCTGAGTCCTGTGCTGTGATCATACATGAGAATGCACGCTGCCATATATGGCTGCCTTGGATTTATGCAGAGCTATCTTTACATTGCGTTTCTTTCTTCTTGATAGTCTAGCTCCACAGTGAGAGCCTATCAAACTAGTAAGTCACGAGTGACCATGAGCCCTGGCTTCAGCTCCCAGTGGAACAGCAGCCCACCAGCCTGGAATACATACTCCTTTCCAAGAGCAAGCTTGCACTACCAGTCCCATGCCAGCTACACCTACTGTACTGGACACCCTGCTGTAAGTAACCCATTTTTCTGTATTTATAAATTGGATGCGTTATACAGGTACATTTTGAATTCAGAGTTGGTATCTCTTGATTAATTGGGCAGTTTTCCCAATGCTATAACTCTTCTTAGGCAAGAACATGATGCTTTTGCGTAAAAGAAAGGAGCAATGGAGAACTTAAGTGTTTAAATGACATATGTTTGGGTGATCTTTGCTGAAAATTGCTTCATTTAAAGTTATTTCTGGGTGAAATAGCTTCGCAGAATTTTCAGATGGATGTTAGTGTGGAGTCTGAATGTATGTATGTCTCTGGTTTTATTTTCTGGCTTCTTCCTCGCTTTTGCTTATGAATGTAGTTGGTTGCTTTTGCACTTGGTGTCTTTCAAAATGGCACGCAGAGTCCATGCGGCCTGTATGGCCCCACTTTCCTCAATGGCCTTGCTGATATAGTTAAACATATATTAACGTATAGATATAAATTCATCAGTAGGATATTTTCCAATTACTATCACACGGAACTTTGAGGTTGTTGGCATAGATGACTCAAAGGACAAGAAAATAAACCTTTAGTAGGGAGAAATAAACTTATGGAATTTGAAAATCTTTTAGAATAGGGTGTCTGTTTCTGTCATTATGTTTTGCTGTGTCGCAATCCAATCCTTATAAACTAAGATTTTTGTTATTGTAAATTACACTCGCACACTTCGAAAAAATCATGATGAATGTTGATCAGGAAGACCTCTGTTTACTGCTAAAAATCTAAACACATGAAGCCTGGGTAGTGAGAGACCTTTGAAAGTGAGTCATACCAGCTTCTCAGAGTAACTCCTCCAATTGTCAGAAACTGTAGACATGGATTCTTCAGCCGCTCAGAAGGCCCACTGTTGACTTCCGCACTTTGGCCATCCTCTCTGCATTTCAAGGTTATGGAATTATAAAGTGTCCTGAGCTTCTAAACTGAGAGAATGTGTCTCCAATACCAGGTCATAAAGTCACTTAAAAGAAGTCTCAAGGAATCCACTCAAAATGTAAATTGGTATAACTTTGTTAAAAGGTGATTTGGAAATAACTATCAAAATTTAAATTGCACATACCTTTGACTCAACAATTAAACTTTTGGCATTTAATTGGACATGTACAAGGATGTATGCACAAGGACAATGTTAGCAACATTTTTGAAGTTACTTGGAAAAAGAACCTAATGACCCATATTTACTTTTATTCATCCATTCTTTAAACAAAAATTTATTAAGCATTATTAGGCCTTTATTATGTCCCAGCATTCTTCTAGGTGAAAGAGGCACAGGAGTGAACAAAACCAAGTCTTGCTTTCACGGAACTTCCATTCTAGGGAATGGGAAAGTTAGTAATTATATAAATAAACATATGAATAAATGAAACAAACCAGGAAAATATACAGTAATGTTAAATGCTACCCAGAGACTCAAAATAGGTTGAAATGATAGAAAATGTCTGAGTGGCTACTTGAGTTGTATGGTTAACCAAGTTTTCACTCAAGAGGCCAGGTTTACTCTCAGATCTGAATAAAAAGAGATATAACGATGGGGTTCAGGAGAAGGAGCATTCTAAGCAGATGAAACAGTGTGAAGGGCCTGAGGCAGGAATGAGCCTGAATGTTCACCATACAGAGAGAAAGCCAGTGTGCCTCAAGGTTAGTTGGGGGAGAAACGGAGGGAGTTAAGGTCAGAAAGAAAGACAGAAGCCAGAGTATGTAGCGCTTTGTAATCCAGAGTAAGGAGTTTGCATTTTATTTAAGTACTATGGGACACCACTGGAGTATTTTAAGCAAGGAAATTATATGACATAATTTTTTTCGGACTCACTCTGGCTGCTGGGTGAAGAATTTCTGGTACAGGAACAAGAAAGAAATCAGGGAGTCAAATTAGGAGAGTACCAGATACACACACACATACACACACACACACACACACACATGCATGCAAAAAGGCATGAGAGCATGTGTGTGTGGTTACCTCTGTAGAACAGAATAGAAGTTCTGCAGTAAGAGAAAGACTTTTTCTTATATATCCTTTAATCCATTTGATATTCAAAATATATACAACTTGTTTTCATAATAATAAAAAACAAGTTGCATATATTTTGCATAAAATTTTCTCTAGTAACCAGTTACATGTCTAAAATGTTTCATTAGTTTTTCCCTTCAGTCAACATTTGTCAAGCCAGATTATGACAAATTCTAATTTAATGAAATATTTCAATTCATAGTCTTATTGGCTTCAAGGTCATCTAAAAGTAGCTGACATTCATTGAGCACTTAATATTTTCCAATATCTGTACTAAGCACCTTTACCTGTAATATATATGTATACATATTCAAAATAGCCCTAGGAGGTCGGTGTTATTGTTATCATCATTTTAAAGATTAGTGAAATGAGTTCAGAAAGATTAAGTATCTTGTCATAGTTATACAGCTAGTGGTGGGATCTGGGATTCAAACACTGGCTGTCTAGCCTCCAACCAATATTCTTATCATTGTATTGTATCGCTCCTTGCCATTGAGTCCCTGTGTCTTTATTTACATGCTGAGAACAATTCCATGATTGTACCCTAGATTGAACTCTATATAATCATTTCGTTTAAATTTGCATGTTACTCCTTAGAGAAGTACTTGTATTTATAAGATACTTGATTTTAGGTTTTGAGGGTAGGAATGAAGAACAGGTGTTAGCCTGTCTTGGAAACCACTGGGATAATTATAAGATGTCTAGCCACTTTTTGTGCTTTAAAATCCAGAAACTGATACTTTCGTTTGTCACACCACTGAGAGTAAAATGAGTCAGGTATGGCAAGTAGAGGCAAAAGATAAGAAAATCATTAAAAAATTGTCATGGGTACTGTGCTCCTGATTTCAACAGTACTCTAAGGATCAATTTTAAAGCCTACTTGACATTCTTTCATTATTTTAACATGTAAACTTTTCTTTCAAATTTTCCTCTCATGCTCGATCGATGGCATTAAATACTTTACTTCAAGATCAGTGCCTATTTAGCTCTCCTACTTCCTTGTAAAAGGAATGACATCATCTGAAAATAAACCAGGGGTTCCGTATAGGGAGACCTGGAGACCTGGGTTATGATGACAACATCCAAAAATGTTGACTACCTCCTAATTTTTACTTGGGTCCACATTACAAGCCAAAGTACTAGAGAAATATTTTGGGCTCCAAAATGTGAGAGTAGATTCCATAGTTGCCATGCCGTGTAAGATCCACAGAGGTTTTGTGGTTAAAACCACAGAAACGGAATTCTTGTCTGAATAGCTTGCCAGTGATTTTCTTGAGTCATATAATTTAGTAACCTTTAATGAAGCTATAAATGTTCTGCCTGCCTTGTGAGATTCTGGCCCTTTTCACTAAGTTACTAGGTCAATTGAAGACTTCCAACTCTTTAACTAATTTCCTGGGGTTACGAGGGTGTCAGCCAATGTGATATTTGTGTAGTCAGTAGATGTGACTCAAAAGGCTCCCTTTTGCTTCCATTCCCCTGCAGCTGAGGATTCTGATACCTCATGAGTGTCTGGTTAGTTAACTTGAAATTGGTAGCCTGTAGAAATCTCAGAATACAGTTAGGCTCCTCCCTGACCAATAAGGATATTCTCAGAGCCCTGTAGTACATCATTGTATTAGTTTCCTATGGCTGCTGTAACAAATTACCACAAACTTGGGGGCTTAAAACAACACACGATTATTCTCTTACAGTTCTGGAGGTTAGAAGTCTGAAATGGGTTTTACTGAGCTGAAGTCAAGGAGTTGGCAGGTCTGTGCTCCCTCAAAAGCCTCCAGGGGAAAATCTGTTCCTTGTGTTTTCTAGCTTGTAGGGCTACATTCCTTGCATTTCTCGGCTCATGGGCCCTTCTTTCATCTTTAAGGCCTGCAACATAGCATCTTCACATCTATTTCTGCCCCATCTTCACCCTGTCTTCTCTGTCTGTAGTCAAATATCTCTCTGCCTGTCTTTTATAAGGATACTTATGATTACATTTAAAGGCCTAGCCAAATAATCCAGGATAATCTCCCCATCTAAAGATTCTTAACTTAATGACATCTGCAAAGTTCCTTTGCCATATAAAGTAACACCCACAGGTTCCGGGGATTAGGTTGTGGACATCTGGGTGAACTACTATTCAGCCTACCACAGTCACAATATCCAGTGACTCGATGACTAACTTCTGAGCCATTAGATAATAATAACCGAGGGCTTTCTGAAATTGATGAGACTTCTCACTGAGGGAGATAATGTGAGAGGGGTTGTTTGAGTGACAGAGGACTGAAATGGATACCCTATGGCAATTCAAAATTATTGACCATCACTAACTTAAGTTTGATTTTCCTGAAACCCACCATCTTTCCACTTCTAAAATGAGATAACTATCCCCTTGATAACTACTCCAATACATATCTTAAAAGAAAAATATGAAGACAAGGTTATTAAAATTCTACTAATATTTAATCCATCTCACTAGTAAATGAGGAAACCATGCAAATGAAAAACCCATGTCCAGGGATTTAGGATGGCTTCTTCAACTTGGGATATAAAATGCCAAACATAGTATTCAAAATATTCAAGTAGTACAGTAATATAACTGATAACATAAGTCAAATATTAAATATACCATACTCTTTCAATTATCTAAGGAAGATAATAATATATCTTATAAATTTCTAAACTAGTCATATTATTTGTAACACATTTAATTCATAAAATCATTCTAATAATTTCAAAATAGTATATTGACTAGTGTGTTGATTTTAGTCTTTCATTTGATACATTTGTCAGCAGCTAAATGATACCCTTGTGTGCTTCATGACTTGACATGGAGACCTACATCAGATTTCCAACAACTTCCTATGAATTGGTAGCTATTAAGTGACTGGGGATCATGTTAATCATAAAAGAAGGGGAATCATTGAGCTGCCCTTCATATTAGCTCTCTGCTCTCCCTGCATCTGCTCCTCACTTGTGCCTTTCTCTTCTCACACCTAAAATGTTATCATTTGGGTGATCCCAGAGAAATGGAGAGAGCGAGAGGGGAAGTGGGAAAAGATGAAAAGTAGATGGGCATTTTCTGATCCTCATTGCTGAGGCCAAGAGCCTATGTATTAATTTCTCTTTCTCTGGTGAGGAAGCACAATATGCCTCTGTGCCCCATTGAGGCTAATCAGGAGGCAGCTTGTGCCAGCCACAAGGCAGTGACCAGGTAGAGCCCAGTTAATAATGGAGACAAAGCACAAAGGACTAAAGAAAAAAAGAGATAAAGAAAATAAAAAAGAAATGAGTATTCTCAGTGGTTGCTGCTCCCTGGAGGTAGAAGAGGCTTCTGCTAAGGGCCTGTCTCTCCTTCAAGAGAATGGCATACAGGTAGTAGGGGAAGAGTGGGCAGCCTGGTGCTAGATTTCTCTTTCTAAAAAAAACATATGCAAGGGAAAGGGCGGAGACATAGCACTGTCTTGCTGGAGGACTTTCTCTTTTAGTCATTAAATAGGTTTCCAGGAGATTCCCTCTCTAGAAGCACAGGGACAACTGCCTTGCATCAGGAGTTAAGTTGTCAAATAAAACAAGGGTTTCACAAACCTATCAGAGGGGACGTTATCCCACAATGAAGGCATTTGCTGTCTATGTCCATGGCAACTGTCTATATCCATGGCTAGCCTTAGTAGCTGCTTCCTGAACCCAGACCGCACTTCTCCCCTGGACAGAGACAAGCCTTTCTTTCGGAGGTTTATAGAAGAGACTGGAAGAGGTTGCAAGTTTCCTTTCTCCTATATAAGGATTTTTATGCTTCAAGGCTATCCACCAACTTTGGAAATAAATTGCAAGTCCTCTGTAAGAGATTCCCTAGCTCTGTGCTCTAATGCCCATGCCACAAAGATGTCTTGGAATCACAGCTTACTTGCTTGCTGTTTCTGAAATGAAACACACATGCTGGAATTTAGATTATCGATTATTTTTATTGGTTATCTCAATTACCGTTATTCTATTTACTAACATATGTGGAAATGTTTCAATACTTTAACAATTGATATGACTGGACACTAGCTTAATAGTAAATCTGCACAAACTCTTGGGGCTTTGGAAAACATTTCAAGGAGTACTGAAAATGGACAGTTTTCAATGAAATAATGACCAGATCTTCAACTTCCCTGTATTCTCTTTTGTAAACTAATTCACTTGGTAACTTACCAGTATTCCAATAGCAAAGGTCACCATACATCCCAGTTTTCATGGTTTATGCTTATTTCCTAGAGTAGATATATTATATGGTCTCCCCACCACAGCCTTTTACAAAAGAAAGCATATTCTTTGCACATAAATCTTACTTTGGTCTATTGCCTCAGGGTGTAAAAACTTCCCAGGGGGCACCAACAAAGGAGATGCCTCATGTAATGATTAATCAGGCACCATAAACCAATGGGGCTTCCAGTCTTTCCCAGCTGTATATATATCTTTGTGCTAAGGGAGAAGAATAGTGTATCATGGTCTGGAACTTAAATTCTTTGCAATTGTTTAAACTCATAATGAATTTTTAGATAACTTAAAAATGAGAAAGAGGGTATGTAATTTTTCAAAATTCTTCTAGGAACGCATGAACAGAGTTTGAAGACCACTACTCAATGGTAATTTTTCCTAAACTTTTTTTTCACATCATGGGGGCTGCTCACAGTGAAAAAAGCTGTTCACAGCTCAGGACTCTGGTGGCCCCAAACCTTGCCCAGCTGCTCCAAAGGCCAAGAGAGTACCTATCTCTGCATATCTGTATCTCTTTCATATTATATCACATCTGTGGCTATCCCTTCCCCCTGCCTAAAAAAAAATCTTCTACAAGACTAAACATACAAAGCAGATGACAACATGGTTACTTTCATTGAAGTTGGCATAAGGAACTTTATCAGTTAGGATTCTTTTGCTGCAGATAATAGAATATCCAACTGACAGTGGCTTCAAAAAGATAGATACACGTTAACTGTCTTAATAAAAAGTCTTGATGTAGAGGTGCACATTTATGTTTGCCAATATGGCTGCAATAATACCACCCATCCCACACACTTTTCTCCAATTGCCATTCTCCCACCAAGAAGTGGGATCTAAATACCCTCGTCTTGAATCTGGCTAGCCCTTGTGACTCACTTCTACCCAATAGAATGTGGTAGAAGTGATGATGTGTGATTTCCAGATAGAGGTCAGAAAAGTCCATGTAGCTTCTATCTGAGTCTCTTGAAAAGCTTAGTTTCTGCATGCTCTCTCTCAGGACACTGCCTTTCTGAACCCAGTGACTAAGCTGTGAAAAACTCAAGCCACATGGAGAGGCCATGAATAGATGCTCTGGTCAATAGTTTCAGTTGAGCTCAGCTTTTGAATCTTTTCTACCCACATGCCTGATATGTGTGTAAAGAAGCTTCTAGATGACTCCATTTTCTAGCTGTTTGAGCCACTTCCGGTATCTGTGTCTTCTCATCTAAAACTCCAGACATGAGAGAGCAGAGAAAAGCCATTCCCACTGTATCCTGTCCAAATTCTTGACCCTCAGAGCTGTGAGTGTAATAAAATGGTTGTGGTTTTAAGTTACGAAACCTGGGATAGTTTGTTACTCAGCAATACTAACTAGAAGAATTGATACTTCCAAGTTTGGTGCAGCAGTTTTTCAGCATCATCAAGGAAATAGGCTGTTCTATTTTTCCTCTCTGCCATTCTCAATGTGTTGTGATGTCACCTTTCTTTGGCACAAGATGAAGCCCACAACTCCAAGCTCTGAGGCATCTTTCTAGAAGATTAAATCTCCTTGGGCCGGCCCCGTGGGTTTTTAGCGGTTGAGTGCGCGTGCTGCTCTGCTGGCAGCCCGGGTTGGAATCCCGGGTGTGCACCAACGCGCCGCTTCTCTGGCCATGCTGGGGCCGCATCCCACACGCAGCAACTAGAAGGATGTGCAGCTATGACGTACAACTATCTACTGGGGCTTTGGGGGAAAAAAATAAATAAATAAATAAATAAATAAAATTAAAAAAAAAAATCTCCTTGGAACACAGTTTTAAAAATCAGACACTAAAAGCCAATTCCTACCTTTATCACAATTTATAAAAGCAAGCTTGAATCAGCTGTGACTTCTACTGCTCTGTGTGGCTGGTTTGTTGCTGCTCATTTGTACATGGCTCAAGAAGAATACTCTTGTTCTTATTGTCCTAAACTTTCTTCCTTCTTTTGCATAATCCTTCAGGGCCTAAGGCTTGTTTCACTAAAGTGTGCTTGTTTCCTGACTATACTTTTTTAGTTGTCTAGTACTCATACATACTACCTAGAGCTGGTAAGTCTTAGCCATGACCCCTCCACACTCTTAAACTTTGAATGAGGTCATGTCTTTATTCAGCAAACATGAGTACATGCTGTAAGTTGGACATTGTGCTAAGTGGGCACAATAGTAGGAGGTAGGGTAGAAGTGGAAGGAAATGAAGAATAATAAAATGTGTCCATATTTTCAACTTGCTTAAAAGCTAGTGGGGAAGAGATTTGAGGAAATAGACTGATATTGGATGATAGTAGCAAGGTTCTAAACCAACGGTTCTCAAATACTAAATGTGGACCCTTGAAACATTGTAGGTTGAAGAAAATGCAGTCATGTAATGGCTAAGCATTTGAACTCAGGAATCAGGCTGACTTGGCTTTATAACCCAGCTCTACCACTTAGTAGCTGGATGACCTACTGCAAAGTTATTTCAAAGTCTACTTCCTTCTCTATAAAATAGGAAAATTATAACCTACTTCCTCAGGTCATTGTGAAAATTTAATGGGATAATACATGCAAAGCTCTTTAACACAGGCTTATCCCTTATAAATCACTTAATAGATAGAAATTATGTTAAAACAGGAAAGAAATCAATTTTAAGTTGGGTCATCAGAGAAGACTTACAGACTCCCAGTTTGCACTATTTGGATGGCATCTTCTTTAAGACTCTGGGACTCAGGATTTAAATTATTGACAGCCGCTCAGGTACATGAAGACTAATTTGTGTCTGCCTGGAAATTTCAACCTTGCTCCTTCATTTGCTGTTGAACATTATGCTTTAGTAGACCAAGGCCAGGAAGGCATTATAACTTTGCCTAGAGTTGGTCATTTCTAGTGAGACCTAAGACTTAAATGCCATTTGTTTCCTGTAGTTTTCTTCCCAAAGGCAATGTTTTCCAGATAAAATTGAGAATCTTGTTCTGCTGCTCCCTCCAAACCTTTATTTTTTCCACACTGTTTGAAGAGCTGAGGTTTCATCTGGTGCATTTCATGCCCTTTGTTTGTTTCCTAGCCATGATAGCCTCATTTTTCATGGCCAGTTCTCTCTTCTAATAGTCCCTTACCCCACCACCTTAATGCACGGCTTGACATTACTTAATTCTGAGTACCCAAAACAGATGTTCTGGGGAATGGATTCAGCCATCCATCCAGGCTTGGTCCATACCTCCTGTCACAGAAGCTTGGATTTCATAAGATGTTGTTGGAACTCCAGTCAGGATCTCATTCTACTTAGTCTTAACTCCAACAGCTCTCAGTTTTGTATGTTTGATTTTTTAAAAATCCCCGGCCTTGACAATTTTTAAAAATTAACATTTAAATTGATTAAATGTAATATAGCATCACACTCAATTGTAAATTTTAAATTCATCAATAAAATATTACCTTCTAGAAATAAACTATTTTCAGAAACTTTGGTTGATAGCGTGGCATCTTGTACAATTTGGTTATGACCACTGGGGTGAGATTAAACTCTCTTTATAACAAGGAATCTGACACATGAGAAGAATTTAAAGATGATAAGGGAAAAAAAGTGGCACCATTGTTATAAAAAGGCACATGAAATGTAAGGTTTTGGTTTATGATCAACACTATTCAAAATGCTAGGGCTGACATAAATTACCAGATTTGTCTGTTTGTTATCTATGTGGTTGAAGCCTCTTAAACATGAACTTGTTAGGCTGAGTCTAAAGAAACAAGGGGAAAATATGCTTCCATTGTAATGAATCCCTTTTGAAAAACAAATCATTTTAAGCTTAAAAACAAAAGACTCTGATTAGCTTCCCTCACCTTTTGGGGAAGGCAAATTTTATCAATCACTTTTATGAAGGGACTTTCAATACTGCCTCTTACAGCCAAGATTTGCAGCAATCACAGGCAGTGAAGTTGCATGGCATCAGCATATCAGCTCAGGTCATTGGAGCGGCTCTGTAATCTTTCGCGTATGAAGATCCATTAAGGTTGGGTCTTTTCTTTTCAATTACAAAATTAGTGCAGGTTTTTTTGGGATAAGTATTCAAACTTTTCAAATATACATTAAAATTAAAGTGAAAATTCCAACTTCCTCCTTCTCTAGCCATGGAATATAGTTGTTTATTCTTTCAGACACTTTTTGGTTGTGAATGCTTATTCTGCTTTAAAAGCTCTTCAAATTTAGGTGTATATTTAAATATTAATAATAGAGAAATAATAACAAAAATATAACAAAATCTACCTCTCTACACCCATAACTAGCTTCAGAACTAGAACACTATGGATACTTTTGAAGCTTCCATTTGACCCTTTAATGTGTCTCCTTCCTAGCCCCGTGAGGTAACCATAATCCAGGATTTCATCTGAAGCATTTCCTTGACTTTCTTCATAGTTTTGCCATATATAGGTACTTAAACATAGCATTGCCTACTTTTGAACTTTATATAAACGTGAAACATACTATATGTATTTTCCAATTTTGTTTTTGTGCAACATTCTGCTTTTGATATCCATACATTATAATGTGATTAGTTATAGTTCATTCAATTTCACTGTTGTATTATGAAATTGTTTGAGGGTACCACAATTGACTTATCCATTTTAATGTTGGTGAGTATGTGGGTTTTTTCTTGTTTTTACTACAATGAGCAATGCTGTTGAGTTCCTGTCTCCTGGGATAAGTGTTGCCTATGCCAAGGAGTGGAATAGCTGGGTTGTAGGGTGTGGCGTATTCAAATCGTCTAAACAATGCCAGATTGTAGCGGTTCTGCAATTTATGCTTGAGCATGAATCTCTCTGATTTCCTCTTGTGTGAAAGGCCTGCACTGTCTTTTCTTCATTTTTCCATTGAGATATTTGTCTTTTTCCCTATTATTTTCAGAATTTCTTTATATAACTGAATAATAATCTATTGACAGCTCTGTATATAGCAAATATCTTCTCTCATTTGTTGTTTATATTTCATTTTTTATGGTGTCTTTTGATAAACAACGTTCTTAAGTTGAATGTAGCAAAATTAATCAATCTTTTTATAATGGGTAATTCTCTTTGTGTGTTGTTTGAGAAATTCTTTTTTACCACAAGGCAGATGATGGCTGCCTGTTCTCTCCCCTTGTCCCCCTTCTAGGACAACTGGAATAAAGAAGCAAAATTTTTTCCTCCTTTTCATAAGAAATTCACCCTCAGTAGTCATTCTTTTAGAATTTTTGCATTGGAAATTTGAGGGGTGATTAAGAGGGGTCTACATTCAGTGCAGCATGTTGTCATGTACCCCACTCTATCTCCTTGTTTCTCTCATCTACTTTCCCTGCATGATCTGTGGAGCCACGAAGAAGTTCTCTGGGCAAGAACAATGCCACGTTTACTTAGGTCCCCTTGGGACCTCAGATTCTATCCCAGACAAGTATATCAAGGAATTTTTTTGGAACAATGTTACCCCTGGAAAAATTCTCTTGCAGTCGAAATAGGACTTAACAGAGATGGAAGCCCATTATACTTACTATACTTACTTTTCTTCAGTCAACAATGTATCATGAACATCATTCCCTTGCTAGAAATATATCTTCCTTTTAATTGTTGTGTAAAATATAATAATATGGCTTTATAATGAAATATCTCAATCTTCTCTTATAAGCTGCCATTTAGGTGGTCTCCAAATGTTCTTTATTATTATCATTATTTATAATGATAGAGTGAATATGCCTATGCGTGCACATACAAGCCATGTGTGTATATGTGTACATATGTGTGTATGTATATATCCCTATATACTTGTGAGATTGTTTCCTTAGTACTGTTTCAGAGAAATGCAATTGCTATGACTAATGATATTTTTGTTTAAAATTTTTACGGTAGCTGCAAGTTTGCCTTCCCATCAATGTTGACAAGGGTATGCTTTATCACACTTTAGCCTATATATTAGACACTATCAGTCATTTAGACTTTTGTTAATATGGGTGAAAATGGTATTCTATTGTTTTAATTTGCATTGTTCTTATCACTGGAGAGGCCCACCATCTTTTCAGTGTTTATCAACCATTTATAATTTTTTAAGGATTTAGCTCCTTCCCTGAATAAAAGTAGAGTGATAATATAAAGCAGTGTAACTGAAGAGATGTTTGCCATTTTGCTGCATTGTATTTTCATCATAAAAGCAATAGAATTGTATTCAGATGACCTGCAAATTGGTATTTTTGTGGCTATTTGTTAACCTAAAGCATCAGAAACATAACTATGCTAAAAACTACTGGATTTGTCTGGGTTTGCTACCTGAAATCTTTTAGTTTTGGGGTTTTAAAATAAGAATAAATTTTCAGAAAACTTTCACCAATGTTATTTTGTCTGATCCATTACATGTCAAATATTTTTAAATCAACAGAGGTAATTTAAACAAAACAAAAGACAACAAAATGCTTATTCATTTATTACTGCAAAAATTCTTTTCACAGGTGTTATATGTTCAGAATTCTAATCCTGGTTCCATAAGGCAAGTTTTTAGTGAAAATATTGTTATGTTAATGACAGAAGGTAATAAAAGCATTTAAAAAAGCCAGGAAAATTACAAAATTCAGAGTAAGAGGGAACATTGGGGAGGGTACATGAGGAACTCAACTCTGGTAATGTTCTATTTTTGAAGCTGGGTGATATAGACACAGGTATTTGCATATATGCTTTACACTTTCTCATATTTGTAAAATATTCCTTAAAAATTAAAACCTCAGTACTTGTCTTTTTCTAATTCTGCAGTGGCACATAAAAAAGGATTACCACTCTAAAGCTTAATGATCACATCTGAGGGGTTCAAATGCCAGTATATTTGGCAGCAATTCAGTGCAGATTGTGGAGTCAGTTCACCAATTCTGAATAGCCTGGATGCCTGGCAGAGGCCAACACTCCAATGATAGCAATTACTAGAATTCTTTTAGTTCATATGGCACCACCAGTAATAAAAGTTCTTAAAGGCATCTGCAGGAAAGGATGAAAAATAGGAATGGTACATGACTCAATAAATCTACTCAAAACTACTCTGATAAAACATTTTTTTGAAATTTAACCAAGTGTTCTCCTTGATTGATACTTTGCATATATTATAATATAGACCTGATGCTCACAACATTCTACTTCTTAAATTGAGACAACCAGTTTCTTAAATCTCCCAAACGTGTTTGTTTTCAAGGCCTAAGGGTAAGTGTGATGGACTTCATGTGGTCACATATTTACACACCGGGCTCATTTTGAAAGATAATAGATTGAAGGCTAATTGTCACTTTTGAGTTTAATAATTAAAATGCATAGGAATATTTTGCAAAGCAGTATCTTCGGAATGGGGAGCTCTATCTTGTTTAAACAAGTATAACTTCTGTTAGCAAAGATTTTTACTGACAGACATGAATAAAAATGTAACGTCGGAGGTGGGGGGCACACATATTTAATGGTGCACATTTAGACCTGATATTGGCTTTGCTTTTCTTCTCAGGTATCACATCAGAGATTTACCCTGTAGCAGCATTGCATTAGAGTGGTGTTCGGCACCGCTATCAGTGGCAGTTAACATTTATGGCACAATTCATTTAGGTTTTTATGAGTACTTCATATTCCCTTTATGATCCCAAACAGGAAATGTCAGTGCAGGGAATGAGTAACACTGTACACCAAAATCTCTTTGATTTTCTTTTTTATGTTAATATTCACTAAACCTCTAAACCCGAGAGGTGTAGTTTCCTGAACCTCTAATGATGTGTACATGTTTGAGATCTTCAAGCATCATCTAAACGGAATTTCTTACTGCAGAGTTATTTCTTCTTAGACCCACATTGGGAGAATATAGATTAGGGACAGAGACTTGATATAGTATGGCACATAATACCATTAATGTAATTATTTTGCTTATTTAACCAGTACTTGTTACATATTTATTGAGTACCTACTGTCTTAGCTGACTCACACTGCTAGAACAAAATACCATAGGCTGGATGGTTTAAACAACAGATGTTTATTTCTCACAGTTCTGGAGGCTGGAAGTCTGAGATCAAGGTGCCAGGATGGTCAGGTTCTGGTGAGAGTTCTCTTCCTGGCTTGTAAATGGCCAACTTCTTCTGTGTGCTCACGTGACCTTTGTTTGTTACCTGCTTGGAGAGAGAGAGAGAGAGAAAGAGAGAGAAAGACAGACATCTCTCTCTACCTCTTCTTATAAGGCCATAGATCCCATCATGAGGATCCCACACTCATGACCTAATTACCTAATTACTTCCCTAAGTCCCCATCTCCAAATACCATCTCACTGGGGGCTAGAGATTCAACATATGAATTTGAAGGGATACAGACATTCAGCACATGACACCTACTATATGCCAGGCAGTTTTCTAGGTCCTGTAGTATATTTGTTCAGGTATTCGTATGGCTGGTTGCTATAACAAATCCCAAAATATCAGAGGCTAAGCAAAAGAGAAACTTATTTCTTATTCATGTGAAGGTTTTCCACACAGTGATTAGGGTGCTAGTTTCATTATACATCCCAATTTTACAAAGCCCTAGAGCCTTGGAGTCATCCCCAGGACCCTCTTCATTCAACCTGCAAAGAAGGGAGGAGAGAATAGAGAATTATAATGGAGAAGTTTTGTGGATTTGGCCTTGAAAGGTCACACATCACAGCCATCACGTTCCATTTGCTGGGATTCAGCCATGTGGTCATTCGGGTTGCGAGGAAAGCTAGGAAATGTGGCCACATTTGTTGGACAAGAGAAAACATGTTTGGTGAGCTTGAAGCCAGTCTCTGCCAAATGTACTATAATATTGGGCAAGACAGATGAGGTTCCTACTTGTATGGAACATCCATTCTGATATATCATGATGGACATAGACTTGTAAACAGATATATAAATAACAATTACAGATAGTGATGAGTGCAGTAGAAAAAACAACAAAGGCTAATGGGATTCAGGATGAACAGCAGAGGGAAGGAGCTCTTCTAAATAGCATGATGAGAGACAGAATCTCTTTTAAGATGAAATTCCATCGGAGTCCTGAAGGAAGGGAAAGAGTTAGCTATGCAAAGACCTACAGAAAAGCTTTCCAGACAGAGGGCAAAAGGCAAGAGTCAGAACAGGCTTAGTGTCTTTGGAGTTCAGAAAAAAGGTATCTGGGCCAAACTTACTGACTGAGATTGGGCATGGGATGGGTGAGCAGAGGGGGAGGAAGGGGAGCACCTTATGTCAGTCCTGGAGGTCTGCCCTGATTCTCAGTACAGAGGTTTTTGCTAAACATTTTGGAAAAATTATCTCATTTAATTTTTTCAAAAAATCTGGGAGGTGGATATTACTCCCCCTTTTAGAAACGAGAAAATGGAGTCTCATGGAGTTGAAATAGCCTCTTAAGTATCACACATCCGATGAAGAAGAGTAAGATTGACACCTAAGTCTGATTCCAAAGCCATGCTTCTACCACGATGCAACCATGTTCTCAACCAAGTTCTTAGTCAATACTGAGAACTCATTTTCTATTCCACATGTGAAATGATGCAAAAGAATGTGCTCTGCCATCTTAAAATTTCTGACAACTCAAAACCACTGAGACTGTTCCAAAACCAATATATATTTAACAAGGAGACATTTAAAATATTTTTCATTTTTAAAATTTTCTGTAATAAATATACTTTGCTCTTATATTAAGAATTTTAGTTATACTTGTCATTGTCAATTGTGAAATTATTGTGATGTAAGGAAACTTGTGAAACTTAATGCAAATAATTTTATACAGAAATACTACTCTCAAATATTCCCTTCTCCTATAATGTATAGCAACCTTATTCCAAATTTAACTCATAGGATTATCCAATGCACCTTTTGGTATGCCTTTTTTTTTTTTTTTACTAACATCTAGCCTGCTGTTTTTAGAGTTTATATTTATTCAAATTGCCCCTCACCTTCATTCCCATCTCTATTTTCTTGATATCCAGTTTTCCTTAAGTTTAGCTATTTAATTGGGAAGTTATTCTGAAGCATAGATTAATAGGTTAAGTCAGTACTATGTCTCCCTCAAATCTAGACCACTGGAAATCCTCAACCAATTAAGGATGAAGGGTAGCATGGAGTCCTATTCTAACCCAATCATTCAATATTTTTTTCAATGCCTTCCTTTACCTTTCATTTTATTTTTTACTCATGACATCTTTTGTCTAAGGAGGACAGGCACAAACTCACTCTTAAACTCTGGGATACAAAAGTAATTCAACTTGAGACATGTATGTGGAAAAGTTGTGCACTGATTTATTTTCCATAAACGGTGTGGAGTGACCAGAGAACAGGGACACTGTGATGTGTTGCTGTACGTGGAAAATTTCTACTTTGGAAACCTAGTTGGTAAACTTTGAAATTGTCACATGATATGTACACCCCAGGATAGAAAGTCTCCCTTGTGTTCTTCCGTATTCTACTAATGCTTAAAAAATTCAAAAGATTAAAAAAAACAATGAATTTTTTTTTTCTTTAAGGATAGGGAGAACTCCAATTATTTTCAGGGAAGATTAAACAGATATAAATATTCCATATGGTTGAAAGAGGAAGTTGAATAATATTTTGTAGAAGAAAACTAAAGGCATTTAGATCAGGTAATCTCCACTGACATACCACTGACGTCTCCTTTTTACCATCCTCCTTTCCTATTATCTCTTGTAACGTTGACACTGTATGATGAGGAGAGAATATACTGTTAGAAGACCTAATTTGTGTCCTGACTCTCCCATTTATTTGTTTTCTGACTCTGTGCAAACCATTTGTAAATTCTGACGGTGTTCTTCTCTGCAGAGTATGACCACATAGGTGATAGTACTTAGTAAATATTTAATGTTATATTAATGGGAAAATATCAACATCATTAGAATTAAATTTTTCTGATTTAATTATTAAGTTCTTCTCATTCTCTTTATAAAATCCCTATCTTTTCTGAACTCTGTATCATGCCTGGACCATCCTAACTTCTCAGCTCTCTCTTATTTTGCTTTATTCAAAGCTTTCCCTGTAATTCTTCTAGGATCAAGGAAGCATTTTTTAACTGTAGACAGTCATGGATTCATTCATTCATGCATTCCTACATCATGCAGCAACTCTCATCCCTCACTCCTCCATCCGTACACTTGCTCTTCCATTCGTCCTGGTCCCGTTTGTCCCCACTGTTCCCTTCTTCCAGGCAAAAGCATTCTTATTATTTCCTTGGACTTGATGAACTTTAAGACTCTTTGAATCAAATAATGCTCCTTTTCAGGGAATGAAGGGAGTCATTTAAAATTCCCTTAATTTTGAACTCAGTGGAGGTATCCCTTTCTCCAGGCAGTCCTTTCTGGCTCCATCCTCCTCTGTATGGAAACCTTGCTATAGGCTTGTGGTCATACAGTACACTATTGTGTAATGCTATATGAATCTATTTTGGGGGGAAATGTGTTTTGAATTACAAAGTACTTAGAATATTCTTTTAAAACACAAGTTGTTTCTAATTGAAAATGGCTTATATATTCATTCATTCATTTATTCATTCTTGTCACAAATATTTATTGAGCATCTGCTATGTGCTGCATGTCGGTCCAGATGCTTGGGGTGCAGAAATGAATAAGATGTAATCACTCAAGGAGTTCATAGTTTAAGGGATTAGGAGACAGTTAGAGATCACTGGAATCACAAGGGTAAAACAAAGCCCATGGAAAGTGACATGGAGGCACCAAATATGATTTACTGCCTTGACTTTCTAGCTAGATATGACTTGACAGAAGAAAGGATCTTTTAGGGGAATCTTGGAAAGTTAAGAGTTGGCTGTGTGTATGGGAGATCATGAAACACAGACAAAACAACAAGGCAAAGGTCTATTTCTTTACTCATTGTCAGTCTCTCTGGGCCCAAATTTATCTGTAACATGAGAGAGTTGGATTAGATGAGTTTTCATGTCTCTCTTCACGTTCTATGCTCCTAGGATTTCTACAGTTTTTTGAATATCTTCTACATGCAAAGCGATGTGCTGACCTCTATGGAGAAAATTTTAGCTCTGTTCTCAAGGAACTTACTCTCCAGTAAGACATGGAAAAGAGGTTTAATTTCTTCAGCTAGCCAATTGGTAGCAGTGCTTGAAGTGCTGTGTTGAGAAGGTTGTAGGATCACATCTGGATTCATTATAACAAGAACTGTGATCGATTACTGATGTCTGTTCTGATGAGGAGAAAGGAGTGGAGGTATGCATATCACTTTGTTTTAGTCTTAGAGGTTAAATTTAGTAAGTTACCCAAAATGTTACTAAAATAAAAAGTTGAAGAAATGAGTTTAAAAAAGAAAATGTCTTGAAACCAGAGTGTCATTTTACAGGGATTCACATCATTAAAGACAAAATCCTCAACTTAGTGGTTTGTTTTTTTAACAACTAGTCCAATGTCTGTAGACAATAGAAGTGATTTTGTGTTTTGAGGATGCAATGGGTAAATTCAGTTTAAACTGCCTTGGACAAATTAGATTTCACATGTTCTCCTAACAGCCTATTGTTCATTATGACACCCCTCAAAGATGTCTCCCCCACTATAGTATAAACACGTGGAGGGCAGGAACCATTGGGTCAGTATATTGAGCGCTGTTCCTCAGCAGCAAGCGCAGAGGTATGCACTATGTAACTGCTAACACAGGAGGTATTCAATATGTAACTGCTGCCTGAGTGTTGAGTGAAAAATGAAAAGTTCCCCGGATAGTTTGCATAACTTTTTGGGCTGTCAAGGTAGATGCAGAGAGTTCACATCTGTAGATCATAAACAAGAAATGAGAGAATGTCAGCTATTCAACTGAAGCCAACAGTGCATGAGGAAAGGGAAGTTTAGAAGTGATGTTATTTCAGAAATAAAACTTTATGAATCTTGCATATAACCAAATGACAAGCTGGCTTTTCATTTATGCAATGGAAATGAATATTAAAGTATTCATAAAGACTAGTAGAGAAATATAAAGTTCTTCTGATGGAGTGAAGTTTTAAATGCAAAAAATGAATATATTTTATAGACTTATCTCAGCATGTAACAGATTTTGATGAATACAGTGTAGACCATGGGTATAGAATTCATTTATGCAGATTCTTATGGCACAGCCCATTAGAATTCTTGAAATACATTTAACCCATGTTTAATAAAAACTCAAAAAATTTGTAATTTTCTTTTGTGCCTCTGTCTTTCCATTTTTCTTTTAACCTATTTATACAAGACAGGCTATTCCTATTGTTGGGTGTAACTTTGAGAGAAATTTCATTATTCATTAAATTGTTTAGAGAAATGTTTCAATTCTGGTACATGCTTCCTTCCAGCTGAACCTGATAATCTTTTAAAGTTAGAGACCCATTTTTGACTTCACCAAGGCAACAAAACTCCTTTTTAAGCTAACGCTATAGATGAAAATATTGATTATGAAAATTTCTGTGAATGTGAAAACTTCAATTTAAATGCTTATGAATTATAAAGTCTGCGCCTTCATCTTCAAACTATAGTAAATTATTTTGAATCCTATGGCAGCTACTTTTCAGGAAGTCTTCTCTTATTTTCTTTTTCTATCACAAGTTTAGTATTTCACAGAGACACAACTTGTGACTTTGTAAGGAGTCTGTCCTTGGACCTCCTGCTGTAGAATAGAGTTATAATGAGGGTCCTTTATCACTTCCAGGCATAAACACCTTTGGATGGGTTCAAGACCAGCCTTACTCTGAACTCAAATATAGAAATATTTTTGTTATTTGAGTATTGTTCAGATATCCAGACCTATCTATTAGAACAAAATTATATTAGTAACCTGATTAAAAACCAACAACAGTTACACCTTCCAGAATACCTTCTTACTTCGTTGTTTTGTTTCTTTTCCCTTTTTTCTTTTTGGCTAATCTGGTGTTAGACCTTTGAGAGTTCACAGGCAGAATCAGTTAATGTGCAAAAAGAGTAACGTGAAAGATTGCTAGAGAGAAAGAATTAACGTGAAAAGATGTGAATAACTCATTTTCTATTACTCCCTTCCAGAATTTAAATCCTGAACGTTATTGGGTAGAGATAAGGAGGTTCCTGCACTTGACTCTGTTTGAAGAGTTTACTTGAAGGTGGATTGAGTACATTTCTTTAAGATGAAAATTTTAAGTATTTTGTTTTTAAACATAAAAATGGTCTAGGAGTGTACTTGCCCGTGAAATTCACGTGATTAAATATAACGAGGATCTTTCCTCCGCAGAGTAAATAAGCTCCTTCCCATGTGTATATTGATATAAACTCTCAGTGCATTTGTTTTATGATTTAGCACAGATGGTTTCTCCCTTGTTTGAGGCTGAAAAATGGATTTCCTTTTGGCTCCCCTGGAGTTCTTTTTCTTTGATGGTTAGAGAGTAGGTGTTAGCTTTTCCTGAAAATCACACTTAAGGAAAACTATTGCTATGCCTTTAAAATGTTTTGTTTTTAATTTGTGTATATTTCAAAAAGAAAGGCACTATAGTAGTATCTGTTGTTAGCACACATTAGCATTTATGTTCTCATGATAAGAACAATTCCTAAAGAGCCATAGATAGCCAGATGATTTTAAGAAAAATCACATGAGAACCTGTTGTAGTAAAACAGGTGCTTGGCATTTATTGTACTGTTTATTTCACGTGTTTTGTTAGTGTCAGTATAGGATTCAAAAGCATATTATTTTATCTGTTTATCACTTTTAGATAGAGATAATAAAATTAATCAAAATAAGTAGGCTATAATCTGAAGATCTTTAGCAATATGGTGAAGAAGATTTAAATAATTCTTTCTCTATTTTATCTAAGCTATTCATAATTGTTAAATATGTTTCTAGGTCAATATCATTCAGTCTGGCATACATACTTGGTATTTTCTAAACCATTTAAAGTCAGTACTTCATAATTATCAAAACAATACCATGAAGTACACAGTGTTATGCTCTCTAATGTGGTAGATACAAAGAAACAGGAGGCTTAAATGGCTTGCCTTAGATGACCCAGGATCTGGGGGAAGGGAATTAAGTAAATAACAGTTCATAGTTTTTTCATGGGAACAATTCTGTCTTCTGAAGTATGGCACTTGAGCCGATCTCCTCATTCTTATATTGTATATTTCCAAATGGGAACATTCTCTCCTTGGACATGTTGTGTCTGAGATGAACCTTATGATAATAGTAGGAGTAACAGCTAACATTTATTGAGTACTGAATGTCTTTGCCAGTGAACAAAACTCTTTCAACATTATTTCATTTAATTCTGTTAATTATCTGTGAGATAGAGGCTATTGTTATCAGGATTTTATAGATGAGGAACCTTAAGTTGAAAGACTAGAAATTGATCCAGTATCAGGAAACTGATAAATATTATAGGCTAACACCAGATGTTATGCTTTGTATCAATGTACTGTGTCATGAGAAGAATTTGGCCGAACAGGCAAACCAGAGCAAACCCCATCATTAGTTAGGATATTGAAAATGCCTGTCTTAATTCTTTAAATTACTGTTGGGCAAATATCATTAAGCTTCCAAAGTAACTCATAAGATTAAGATCCTACAGTATAATTTAATCCTTTTGGGTTTTGGTATTGCTATAAGCACAAAGCTGTTAAGAAAATTGTAGGGCTTCACAAATCAAATGAATTAGTAGTTCTAACTCAGTAATGGTATATCTACCAAAGTAAGCTAAGCAAACAAAGAAATCTAACTTTTATATATGGATCTTGGCCAAACTCATTTCTTCCTGGTGCCATTACATTTGCAATTGCCTCTTACCATGGCATGGACCAATTTTCTGCCATGCTTCTACACTGTTCCTTCTAGCCCTGCTATTCCAATCCCTCACGCCCTATATTGCCACAACTTCAGCTCCCGTTCATGCTTTCTTCCATCTGCTCACTGTCTCTGAAATACCTTGCGAATCTTTAACAATTCCAAATGCAACTGGTATGTGATTGGCACAGGGTCTAAGGAGTTAATAAGAGTTTGTAAAACCAACTTTAGATGTGCCGTAGTTCAGTGACAGTGGTGAATGAGGTGTCATAAACGAAAAGCTCTGCTGCAGATTAAAACTAAATCAATATATGCTAAATGATTGGATGTCTGTATTCTTCCCTGTGGTTTTATCAACCTCCTTTGTCCTTTGTGTCTACCTAAATCTTCCATACATTTTCTGTGCATATGTCTAAGTCTCTTTCTCTGCCACCTTAAAATTTTGGATTTGCAGTACCTCTGCTCATTTTATTAAGGAACAAAACAGCTTTGCAAACAAATGCCATCCTTCAATAGAAAGTAATGAGATTTTCTGAGCATAATACACTGGGGCTTTCTTTTTCCACCATAAGTTGCTCATAAGCCACACGTACTGTCCTTTCCAAGTTGAGTTTGAATTTTATTTGCATTTACTCTGCCACAGATAAACTCTATCAGATTCTAAAATCAAAAGCCCCTAACAGACTCCCTGTGTAAAGTATATTAAAACTCAAAAAATCAAATGCAATACTTCAAAATGAGAATAATGAAAAAAATCATGTTTAATGCATTTGATAATTATTGAATTAACAGTTCTATTGATTCCATTTGGAGTTGGCAGGGACAGGGGCACCGCAAGTGAAAATAAATCCAGCTTCATTCACAGAAGAGCTCACAGCCCTGGAATTTTGGTTTACACCTCCTATTGTTTTCTTCCTTGTGAACATTCCTACCACCCTCATGTAAATTAATGGGTTAATCTGCACATAATTATACATAACGATTATAAAGTTGGAAACACAAAATGTTAACCAAACTCTGATCTCTCCAAGTGCCTGATTCCTTGAAGGGTACAAAGTCAATATTGCTGACGGATTGTTGTTTTCATTATCTACACATCCTTTAAATGTTTCCCACAAATGTCTCCCACCATCTTTCCCACTCCCAGGTGACTAACATATGTTCCTGTATTTTTTTTTAAAAAAAAGCAAGATTTCCACCGGACTTAAAAAACTGAATAAATAAAGAGAACCTGGAAAGCTTATGGAAGTAGAAAGGTCGTGATCTATGTAGGGATGTAGGGATGATATAGTATAGAAACTAAAGATGTCCCCCATTTGGGGTTCTAAGTTGTTTAATCTGCTTCTGTTGTTCAGAGCACTAAAAGATGCTACTAAAACTACATAAATAGTAGATATTTTGCATAAATTCTATGCCCTTCTCACTAAACTAAGCCTGCCTTTTAAAAAGTAATTAGCCATTGGCAATTTTGTTTGATAGAATATAACATGTAGATAAGCTGTTATGATCATCACAATAGGCACATGATGAAATAGTTGCAGTTTTTCAGTCTTTCAGTATCATCGCTCATCATAGATAGCTGTACCCACCGCGCTCTTCTCTTTATTCATGAGTATAAGTAGAAAAGTGGATATCAAGGCATTATTTTATCTCGTTCATTCAATAAGCATTTGCATTTTTTGCAAGATATTAAGGTATAGACATAAATAAAACATAATCTCCATCTCTAGGAATTCACATTCTAGTAGGGGATAAAAGTATACTAACAAAAAAATAGCAACACTCACTACAACGTAATAGCTGATAGAAAAGAAGTATGTACGTGGTACAATGGAAACTCCAGGGAGAATGTGGTCAGCTCCTTGGGATGGAGGTGGGGGGAGGGGATGGACATCTGGAAGCAGAGATCTAACTGAACTTCACTTGATTGCCCCAGTCCAAGCACAGAGAGGAGGTAAAAACTTACCCTAGATTATTTTTTAACAAATATTTAAGATTTTACATCCTCACAAGTAACTTCCATCTTAACTGCTCCTGCTTGCAGTTTCTGTTTCACCCCATATCAACTAGAATGGGAAACTCAGCTCCATCATCGATTTCCTTAAAAAAAACGCTCAATCACATCGTTTCTCTGACATTGAGGAAGTTCACTGAGTATTTTGTGACCCAAGATACAGGATACAGATGTTGTACAGCCTTCCACCGTCTTCCTGGCTTGCACCATCTCTTTCTTTTTACAACCCCGGCATCAAAGAATGCCTCTCCTGGCTCTCTTCAGGGTAATCAAATCTCCTTTAAAAAATCTGACAGTGGGTTTTTTGAAAATCCACTCATTCCACCCCAACAAACTCACCTAGCCCAACTGGTTTTATCAGAAAATTTTCTCAGCAAAGGCAGTTCTCCCTTAGGCAGGAATTGTCATACCAGCTGCTAAGAGAATGAAACTTGTAGGATACAAAGAAAACTTCACTGACATGATGAAAACTTGGATGAATGAATGAATGGCCTTGGGCCATTCCTAAATAGATTGGGTAATGCTTATTGAGTTCCAGGTTCTGTTCTAAGCATGTTAAGGATAGTAGCTCATTGCATTTAGCAGCAAGTCTGAGTGGTAGCACTAGTACTGTCCTGATTTTACTGAAAGCACGAAGAAATAAAGCACAGAGAGGTAAAGCTGCTTGACCCAAGTTCCACAGCTAATAAATGGTGAACTAGGATTCAAACCCAGAGATTGACGCAAGCCTGTGCTCTTAAAGATTATACTGTATGAAGCAAGAAGAGGCACTGGATGTCATGCTCAGTTTGTCAAAGCATTTTAGGTGCATTGGATATCAGTTTGAAAGTTATAAGAGACACTCAAAATAATAGCAATTTAAGCAATTTATGAATATATTCCATGACACATAAAAATCTAAGAATAACTCAGAAGTTGACACATCACATCTCACATCCATTGACTAGAACTTAGTCACATGGTAACATGTTCTTACAAAGAAAGGCTGAAAAATCAAGTTTTTATTTTGGTGACCATGTACCAACAAAATTCTAATACTACGTAAAAAGAGAACAGACATTGGGGGCAACCAGCAGCCTGTGCTGAAGTGTATTAACTCTTCATATTTATCCTCAAATTCTTGCAAAGTCCATTCCTTCTCTAAATAGTTTTACATTAGACTTGAGTTGCAGAAAAACTTTATAGTCATCATATATAACGGATGCATCCTTGTTTTGTCTCTGCAGAACACGGACACGTGGAATCATTAGGGTGGACTCTTTAATGATGTATGGGCATCTTTTGTATTGAAAACATCACAAGAGAACAGATGTACCCACAATGCCTACAGGTACAAGCTCATTCTGTGACAAAAACTAGCCCATGGTTTTGCTCAAGTCAGGACCCGAAATGCAGGATGGCATACGTTTTCTGAGGGAGGTAAAAACATAGACCAGAGGCTTGACAGCCTTATAATATTGAGAGGATGTCTTTGGCCTTTCGATACTGAAGGAACACTATTTGTTCATTCTTTTCCACTGGCTTCTGATCCAAGAGTTAGTACATAAATAAGTACTCTGAAAAGGGCAAACACATCATCGAGGGTTAAATTTGGTACTGTGAAAGAGGCATTGCCTTTATAAGGTTGTAAGTGTATCACTAATTAAATGATGAATCCAGAGCTGTAATTCATACTGTGTTCATGTACCAAGGTCAAATATACTGAGGAGCTGAACATATGACAGCAGTGAATCCCTTGGTTACTTCAAAAGTGAATATAGGCTAGGTGGGTGATGCTAGATAAAAAGGTATCCTGGGGGCCGGCCCGGTGGCGCAAGCGGTTAAGTGCGCGCGCTCCGCTGCGGCGGCCCGGGGTTCGCTGGTTCGGATCCCGGGCGCGCACCGACGCACTGCTTGGTAAGCCATGCTGTGCCGGCGTCCCATATAAAGTGGAGGAGGATGGGCACGGATGTTGGCCCAGGGCCGTCTTCCTCAGCAAAAAAAGAGGAGAATTGGCGGATGTTAGCTCAGGGCTGATCTCCTCACAAAAAAAAAAAAAAAAAAAAAAAAGGTATCCTGAATGTGGTACTATATACCAGACATTATACTAGGCGATGAGGATACAGCCGTGAACAAAAATAACATCTCTGCCTTTGTGGATTTTATATTCTGGGTAGGAGAGAACAGTTAATTAATATCATTACTAAATATTATTATTATGATAGTAGTATGTTTAATAAGTAAATAATATTAAATAATATTTTCAATAAAATTAAAATATTTTAGAAATAATATTGATAATAAATAAATAAGTAGGTAATACAGATTTGATCTATCATGTAGTGGTGGTATGTGCTAAGAAGAAAAATATAGTAGCATGAGGGTTATAGAGCAATGACATGGGGTGTTTCGAGAGAGTGGTCAGGAAAGGCCCTCTTATGAGGGGACATTTAAATAGAAGCTGCATGGAAATGGAGGAGTAAGTCAAGCAGATGTCACAACACGTGCCATAGTGCTGAGTTGGAATAGTGCTCAGGTATTCTAGGAACGTGGAGACCAGTCTGACCGCAGCAGAATGAGCGTAAGGCAGAGCGGTAAGAGATGAGGTCTGCGATATTTCTGGGAAGCAGATCTTATAGAGATTGGCAAGCCAAGGTAAAGACTTTGTATTTTATTTGGAGCAAGGCTGTTAATATTTATAATTTCTTCCTTCTGTTATCCATTTCATATTTCTTATTCCATCAGCCAGCCCTTCATCTCAACAGAGTTTTTAAGTTGGTTTCATCCCTGAAAGTTTTGAAAGGCTTGAATTCCCGATGTCTGTGCCTTTATGTTTTCCCGTGGCTTTCCAATAAGTTATACTATTGGGCATGAAATTACTAAAAGGTATCTCAGAAAATCTCCTGGGTTCCAGACGTATTCCTTCCTGCCTCCGTTGTATAACATCAACTCGATTTCCTCTTGGTAAATGACATCAATTAACCAACCAAAATTTTAATCACCTTTGCCTATTGCTTCAATGGCACCAAGGGCCCATAAAATATGAGTGGGATATTAGTTGTAATAGTGAGAGAGACCACTCTTACTTTCACCATAGTATTCTGGCTATAGGAGAAACAGCACTGTGTATTGGTCCCTAGTTCAAAAGTTACACTGCATCCTATAGGTTAAAACTCCAAACTTTTGGAGTGTTACTTCCCAACAGACGCAATATCTGAGTCTTCAATAGGCCAGTCTATTGATCCATCAGGTCAGCTGCTTCTAGATAATACTATATGTTGTAACACCAGTGAATTCTATGGGCATGAGCTCATTGCTGGGCTTTTTGCTGTAAAATGAGTTCCTTAGTCAAAAGTGATGTTTTGTGAGATGGTAATGCTGTCAGAAGCATTCTGGAGAGGAAATGCATATCAGTATCTATAGGCATTTACACCTATAAAGACAAATTCTTGCTCCCACTGTGATAGAAGGATCCAGTATAATCAATGATGCCAGATGGCTGTTTGGTTTCCCTGAGATTGGTGTCATGCAGGAGGTTCTGTGTGGGTCTCTAATGCTTGCAAGTTAGTTGCTCAGTACTGGTGAGAGCCTGATCAGCCTTGGTGAGGGAGTCCATGCTTTGGAATACATAGGTACCTCAATCCCTGCTTCCCTGGTTACTTTTTAAAGAACACATTAGCTAGTGCTAGAACGGCCAGAGAAAGAGGCTGATTGACATCCACTGAGTGTATCTTCATCGCCACCTGATTATTGAGGGCCTCCTCTGTAGTGGATGACATTTGGTTATAATTCATATAAGACAAAAATATCTTTACAAGTGCCTTGAGAGCTATCTACATACCTTCTCCCCAGATTTCTTTGTCACTAATCTTCCAATTCTGTTTTTTTCAAGTCCCTAACCATTCAGTCAAACTATTAGCCACTGTCCATGAATCAGTATAGACCCTTTTCTCTAGCCATCTCTGAATCCAGCAAAAAGGACAGCAGAATATACTGCTTAAATTCTCTCCAGCAGGATGTTTCCCTTTCACTTCTGTCTTTAAGAGCTACCCTAGATTGGGGCAACAATGCTGAAACAGTTTATTTCCAGTGTCTTTCAGTGTATCATGCTATAAACCCAGCCCAAGTTTTTATCCGCAGTCAAACTGTGCGTTAGAACTTCCCATGAAGCCTTAAGTATGTATTGAGGGAGAGGAGGCAATGCAGCTGGAGTAGGTGTATACGAATTACTTGATCATAAAACTTGTTTCTTCCTTCAGGACCTGCTGCAGATCCATCTCTTATATCCCATTTCCACTTAGTGGATTGCTGGTGTATATGCCCAACCTTCTGGTCTGATAGGTCAAATAACATGGTGGGCAGCTCAGGATACATAGTATCTTGATGTCTTACAGTCAAGTGTACAGTATCTGTGAGAGTCCAGTGGCAATCCAAGAGCTGTTTCTAAAAAGGAGAATAGTTGTCTGTAGAATAGGATAGGCCTTTACTTTGAGACCTTAAAGGTCTGCACTGTGATTGTCCTATTGAATGTTACTAGCAGGTTATGAAACACACATATTTGCCGCAAACGCTTTAAACCCCATTGGACCTGCTGGGTAATAAGGCCCAAATAGCAGAGGAGCTTTCACTACAGCGTGGATCTGTAGCAGAATCTTCTTTTGCTCTGGGCCCCACTCAAAATCAGAGACTTTAAAGTTACTCTTTAAATGGTTTGGAGCAGCGCACTGAAATGTGATATATTTTGCCTTCAAAATCCAAAGATACAAACCTAGCATTACGCTTCTTTCTTAATTCCAGGTAGTTCAAGTTGCCACAATTGGTCTTTCACTTTGGAGGAAGTACCTCAACTTGCCCCAGACCACTGGTGTCTCAGAAACTTCACAGAAGTAGTGGGCCTCTGAATTTCTATGTTTTTTGCCTACGCTCTGGTATTCATGTGTCTTAGTAAATCTTCTAAGCTTCATGCCAGTTCCCATTCTCCTGGTCCAATCAGCACAGTGCTATCAGTGTAGTGGACAAGTGAGATCATCTACCTAGTCTATCATCCAGACAAACTAGGTCCCTATGGACTAGATTGTGACAGAGGGATGGAGATCTGCCATAGCCCTGATGCAGGATAGTGAAGGCATACTATTATCTATGCCATTTGAAAACTAATAACCAGTGTAGCAGTTAATCAGTTAATCAGGATAAAAATAGTATTTAAACTCATGAGACAGATAATTTCACCCAGAAAGTGGGTATAGAAAAAGAGAAGAGGGTTAAAGAGGGAAGAGGTGTGCTGAATAAACCCAGGGTCATTCTAAAGTTTAGAGATTAGAAAAACGAGGCTGGACCAGTCAGAGTGACTGAGAAGAAAGGTCCAAAGACCTATGAAGAAAGCCAGGAGAGAATGGGAACCCAGAATTCAGGTGAAGAAAGTGTTATAAAGAGAAGTTATTGATAGATATTCATAAAGTTTGCTGAAAGGTTGAGTAGAATAAGGATTGAGAATTCAACGTAGAATTTAGCAATGTGAGGGTCTTTAGTGACTTGAAAAGAGCAGTTTCAGCAGAGTAGGGAGCAGAGGGCCAAAAAGCCTGATTGGAATGGATTCGAGAGAGAATTGAAGAAAGTAATGGAAGAGGGCAAATATAGAAAGGTCTTTCAATGAGTGTTATTGCAAAGATAATGAAAGAAATTAGTGCAAACTGGAAGGAGTTAATACAGCATGCTTGTGTGCTGATGGAAATGATCTAAGAGAAATGGAAAAAAAATATGTTTCAGGAAAGAGAGGAGACAGTGACATGAATAAGACAGTGAGTATGCAAGAATCAGGAAAGGGTTCTATGGTTAGAGTCCATTTATGAACTGTAGTTGGGGCTCATAAAAGGGAGGAAGGACAGTAACAGTTTGAACTTAGTATACTTGGTTATTCTGTGGCGGGTGAGCTCAGAATGGTTCTCCTTTTCCTCAACCTTCTCGACACATGCATACACACACACACACACACACACACACACACACACACCCCTCCATGCAGACACAAATACATTAGCATCGAAGCATGGAAAACTTGAAGGCCAGATGGAGGTGTTCATAAATATTCATCAGAACATCATGTTGGTGTTTCCTGGCATTCTGTCCTCAAATATCACTATTGTGTCTCAGAATCAAGTATTTTTACTGTTAGATTACAAATTCTCTCAGGACCTAGAGAAGCCTCTGTGCAGTTTTAAAACAACAATGTACACTCCATGATTTAGCAAAATAAACACAAAAATCACTTAAAAACGTAGCTGCTCTGGATGACCTGTAGGAACAGCTGCTGCAACATTATCGAGACAGGAAAAAGAACATCTTGCTTTTCTATATTATAGAGTCAGATATTTTTTGACCTGGAGTCACAGATACAGTTTGCATATGTTGTCGACATAATGAATGGGCAAACTTTTTTTGTAAAAGGACAGATAGTAAATATTTTAGGCCTGTGGTCAATATGGTCTCTGCTACAACCATTCATTCTGCTATTGTAGTGCAAAAACAGCCATGGACAATGCATAAATTAACAGATGTGTGTCCCAATAAAACGTTATTTACTAAAACAAGTGACAGGCCAGATTTGGCCTGTAGGCTGTAGTTTGCCAGTCAGTGTTTTACATAAATTTGGAAAATAAAAACATTTATTTGTCAGTAGTTCTTAAATTTGAACCTTTCCAATATTCAACATAAAAGAGCTGCACAATATGGTTTTCTAACATATTTTGACGTGTTGTGTTTAGCCACCCCTAAGAACCTTCTGCAGCTTTGTGAGTTGTTGGCTTTTCTATAAATTCTTAAGCTGCTTGGCTCATTAAATTATGGTTAGGAGGAAGGCAGTCCTTTAAAAAAGAAATCTCACTATAAAGCAGGGGGAGAACTACTCCCAAATCAACAGAGAGCTATGGCATTTCGCTGGGGTAAAATGTGCCATTCTATACACATACACTATTTCCAAGGATTTTTATTTTTTAAAAATAGTGGAAATAAACACGTTTACTCCTAAAATGCTTAGTTTGCTTAAAGCTGGTCACAATTAAGTAGTTTTATATTATAAAATTACATTCCTGTAAATCATATCATTGCTAATATTCATACTACTTATCTTTTGAGAAATACATGTTGTCTTGGCAGCATTCTAAGGTCTAACCAGTCAACATCAATTCCTCTTAACAGAAAGAACTTGACTAATTCTAGAATGTCTCCTTTGTTTATTTATGAATTATAATGTAAGAGAATGTCTACTTTTAGTGGATGTTAGTTGTTCTTTTCATGCAGTGTGATTCCTCCTCTTTTTCCTCCCTTTGGACAACCACCCATCCTTTACTCTCATATGTGTATTTCAGGTAGAATTGACACCCATCCTTGTTCTCAAGATTGGCATGTTGTCTAGGGTGGGACAGTCAGAGCAAAGCACACTGCAGAAGTAGGCACATCACACAACCCGAACTGATCAGTCTTAATTAGAGGCATTTTCAGGACTTTTCCTTGAACACCTGACAAAGAGGCATTTCCTTTACTCCGGGAGGTGGTCTTAGAGCCTTTGGCAGACATTTTGTCTCTATGAGGCTTGAATCTGCTGAGAATGGAGATTCTTCTAAAGGAAGCAGAGCCGAGAGATAGTAAGAGAATAGGCCACAGTGACTTTGTTTCAGCCCCTGCTTAAAGTCACAGTCATAAGAGCCAATAAAATCCCCTTTTTGTCCAGCCAGTTTCAGTTAGATGGTCTCTTACTAGCAATTTATCCACCACTATTTGGGCTGGTTGTTGTAATGAGCACTTCCCATAATACCTTGATTTAATGCCACAGTAAATGTCTGAGGTGGGCTTTATAATTACTATTTTACAAATGAAGAAAGCAAGGTGAAATATATCAGAGAGCCTCTGTTTCTTCATTTATAAAATAAGTTGCCCAGTAGCATCCAGGATTCAAATTTAGACCTTTAAGCCTTCAAAGCTCTTAACCTCTATCCCTTCTTTTCTCTGGAAAGGGGAAGGTGGCGAGGGAGGAAGGACAAAGGCCCTTGCTTTTTCCTCCATCTTGTTCAGCCTCTGCCGCTTGTTGCTCTGCCTCTAGAAACCAATCTATTCTTTGGCAGAGGAAATTGCCAGAAACACAAGGAAGTCAAAGCTGGAAGCAAATATAAGTAATGGAATTGGGTAACCTATAAATTATTATACACTATATTCATATGCATTTTATAGTTGACCACATTAATGTGCCGTTTTCTCATAGGAAGAAGTGAATTCCTCCAGTTACTGATAAGACAGCAGAGTCTGGTAGATAAAAGCACACTTCCTGGAGTCAGGTTTCTTAGACTTAAATTCCAGCTCTGTTATTTACTAGCTTTGTGACCTTGGCAAAATTCTGTGCCATCTGTGTCTCAGTTTTCTCATCCGTAAAATAGGGGATAATACTAGTACCTGCCTCATAGAGTTGTTGTGCAAATTAAATACGTTAACACGTACAAAATGCTTAGAACTGGATCTGGCAGAAAATACTCTCTCAACCAGTGTCAGCTATTATTATTGTAATTATTGATAACTTTAAAAGAGTCTACCACATTCTCTGAAAGGTTTTTGGTTTTGGTTAATTTTTGTAGCACTACAACTAGGATAGTCTTTACCTAAGCTTTCCTATGCTTTAGCATATGTGGCTCTGTTCTATTGGTATCAAGATCTTATTTTACTAAGCAAATGGATCCAGGCTGACCTTCCTTCCCTCCTTCCTTCCATCCTTCCCTCTTTCCTTCCTTCCTTCCCTCCTTTCTTCCTTCCCTCCTTCTTTCCTTCTCTCCTTCCTTCCTTTCTTCCTTCCTTCCTTCCCTCCCTCCTTCCTTCCTCCCTCCCTCCTTTCCTCTTTTCTTTCTTTCTTTCTTGTTTTTTTCCCCTTTTGGAGGGGTTGATGGGGCTAGAGTTGGGGGGAGTATTTGTTAGGATAAGCTGCATTTTACTATAGCAACAGAATATCCCTGAAATCTCAGTGGCTTAATAGAAAAGATGTATTTATTGCTAATCCTACTTTTCTACATTGCAGTGAACTCTGTTCCAAATAGTACTCAGGGAATTAGGCTAATAGAGGGTCTACCATCTCAACATGTGGCATCAGTGTTCAGAGCAGCAGGAGAGAGAGCACTAGTGATTTTTTTTCTTCTTTTAGTATTTCTGTATTTTCCAAAATTAAGCATTTTGGAAAATATTTATAAGTGAAAATAAAATAATCTTATTTTAAAAAGAAATAAGCCTCAATTATAGTAAAATACAACCCAAACCAAAACAAAAATCAAAAACCAAAAAAGTCTCAAAACATCTAAGGGAGAAAGGGAGTTATTTAATGACACGTTAATTTAGAAGAAAAATTCTTTCTTCTGACAATAACTGCAGTCCTTTTGTTTTATCATTGAGCACCAAAGTCAAAAAATTTAACAGTAATTCTTAAAATCATATAGTACTATAATATTGCAGCTACAATCTTGAGTTTAATGATGATTTAAATAAATCTAGTGGTGATAAAATTTACCTGATCACTAATAATATATAAACAGTTGAAACAACGTTAGTATGTACTACCAGTAAAATTAAAGTTTAGTAACACATAAATCCTTTTGAACTTAAGAAATTTTTGAAAGTGTCATTTCACTCCTCAAAGCCAGTAAAAAAGATGCAAAATAATGAGATCTTCAACGTTATTTCATTTTTAGTAATGTTATGTGGCCATTAAGAATTATTTTTAATTCAGCAATAATCTCTTCCCACATTATTTTCACTAAGTATTTCCTGGCTTGGGGAAGAATATATTATGCTTTACTTATACTCAAATAACTACCTTTAATTTTAGTGAGAGTTTCTGTCTAAGGATGGAAAATGAATTGGAAAATAGCTATGAAGAATGAATAAACTCTTGATCTTTTCTCCTTAAGAATATTAATCATACATCTTAGCAGATAGTTTATTAATTTTGTATCATTCTCAGAATGCCATAAAAGTCTTTGGATTTCTCCTGCCTGTCTTTAACTATGACAGAGACTTAACTATTGACTAATACTTTTAACTTCAAGTTTAGATATTAAAAATATTTTTCTTCCTTTCCTTCTTTAACTTCCTATTTTTGTGATGGTTATTCATGTTCTTAGTTAATGCAATATTTCTAAATGAAAATTGTTATTGAAAATAACAATTCCCTGCGCGGCCCTTGCTTTCTGCTTCCAGAGGCAACTACTTGGAAATCTTCCTGTGGTTTCTTGATTATTTATCTCTGTAGTTCTCAGTAATAAGCCTATTGTTCTATTTCTTGATACTTTGATTTTGGATATTATCTACTATTTTTCTATCACAGATATTGAAGATTTAACTCTGTTTCTCACACACCCACACACATCCTCAAAACATACTTCTCTCAGTATAGCTATATCTTAATATTTAGTTAGATAGTTATTCAGTATTCATATTATTATAGCACATCTAAGCCATGTTTTGTACTAAAATTATACCCTTCTTTACATAATTTTTATGTATCCTGAATTAATAATTTCACTTTTGTTGCTGTTTGGGTAGTTTTCCTGTTCTAATCTGGAAGGTTGCTCTCTAGACTGGCTGCAGAGCTGGCATCCTGGGATCTCCTTCTACATTTGTTTTGAAGATTCCCTTCCTCCCACTTCTACATTGGGTCCACTGCCTTCTGGCTCCAATGTCTTCTTTTCTCTTTGCTTACTCCCTCATTTTGGTGGTATATATCTTCCACAGTTTTTCATAAAGGGGAAAGCTTAATTTTGCTTCATTCTTGGTTCACGTTTGATTGACAATTTGGTTGGATATGGAATTCCAAGTTGGAAATAATTTTTTTTAGAATATTGAATGCATTTCTCCATTGTCTCCTAGCCTTGAATGTTGATGGTCAGAAATCAGATGACATCTAATTCCCAATGCTGTCTACATGGTCTGAAACTCCACAGTGATGTGGCTTGGTATGGGTGTTTTGCATCCATTTATCTAGGAGCTCAGTAAGCCCCATTAGTTGGGAATCTCATGTTTTCATTCTGGTAAAATTCTGTAATATATTTTGATAAATTTTTCTTCAGGTAGAGCCTTATCAGCCTTGATAAAGTGTTTGATTTTATTTTGGTTGCAGGAAGAAGCTATTAGAAAAGTCACAGACAGTGATGTGATAGAACAAATACATAAATCAAGCCATGAAACTAGTAATGTTTTACATCATATCTGAATATCTTTTTACCCATCAGTTCATCATAGTAAGTCCAAATAGCAACTATTAAAATTTAATTTTTAAGTACCTATCACAGTATCATGGTTCAAAAGTCACACTCCTACTTCTTTCTCCTATGGCCCACTTCCCAAAATCCACCAACATGTGATCATCATTTTTGTTATTTATGTGTGATTATGTCCTTTATGACAAAATAAGCAAATAAAAATAAGTACTCTCATTTTCCCTCATGTTTATTCAAACAAGCAATGAAATTTCACCTTACTTTTTAAAACTTAATATATCTTTAAAATCTTTACATATCAGTAATTAGAGAGCTTCTTCATTCTTCTATACAACTGCATAGTATTCCATTTTATCCACATAACATAATCTATTTGTCCAGTGCTCTATTTATGGATATCATATATATTTCCAAATATTTGCTATGAATAAGGAATAACCTTATACATATGCCATTGTGAGGTGTGAAAGTACACCTATAAGGTAAATATCAAGACTGAAATTGTTAGGTCAAAAGGTTAATGCTTTTGACTTTCTCCATCTGACTTATTTCGCTTAGCATGATACCCTCAAGGTCCATCCATGTTGTCACAAATGGCAAGATATCATTTTTTATATAGCTGAGTAGTATTCCATTGTGTATGTATACCACATCTTTTCCATTCATCCCCTGATGGGCACTTAGGTTGTTTCCAAGTCTTGGCTTTTGTGAGTAATGCCATAGGGGTGCATATGTCCTTACACATTTGTGTTTTCACATTCTTTGAATAAATACCCAGCAGTGGAATAGCTGGATCATATGGTAGTTCTATTCTTAATTTTTTCTTTTTTCTTTTTGAGGAATCTCCATACTGTTTTCCACAGTGGCTGCACCAGTTTAGATTGGTGGTTACCAGAAGGGAAGAAGAGAGGGAAAAAGGTGAAAGGGGTGACAGGGCACATGTGTACAATGATAGATGGTAATTAGTCTTTGGGTGGTGATCATGATGTATTCTAGACAGAAATCGAAATATAATGATGTACACTTAAATTTATATAATGTTATAAACCAATGTTACCTCAATAAAAATGAAAAAGGTTAATGCTTTTATAATTTGGATGGATATAGGTTAATTTCTTAAAATGTTGTCTGATTTGTTAGTTAAGATCTTGGGTTCTAGAATCAAACTGGCATGGGTTGAAATCTCAGCTTCGCCACTGCTACCTCTAAAACGTGGCGTTCATCCACGTCACAGTAGATGCTGTTTCCACTCAGATGGGGTTAGAATCCAGTATCAAGTGGACTGAGGATATAGTTATTGAATGTGGAGTCAACTGTTTCAAAAAGTTTGTCTGTGAAAGGAAAGAGAGAATGTAAAGAGCTTGGAATGATGGATAAGGGGACTCTTTCAAGGTGGGAGAGATGCGAACATGTTTAAATTTTGATGGGCATGATCTGATTGGGAAGAACTAGTACAGGAAATAAGAAGCGCAAAAGTAACTGAGAAGGAAGAAGATAATAGGAACATAAGAAGAAATAAAAAGGCTTTCGGGCTTAAATGATAGGAAGGGCACCCCTCTACAGTAACATGAGGGATCATGAAGGTCAAAGAAAAAGGAAGCTGTGGCATTTATAGTTTTAGTAGAAGGCAGCTGATGGCTTTTCCATCTAGACACTTCAACTGTTTTCACTAAATCAGAAGGCAGCAGAGTCATCTTCTGGGATTAAGGGGGAAAGGAGGAGTGGAAGGGTTAGAAGTTGGATCTTTGAGAAGAGTCAAAAGGGTTGAAGTTGTTGTTGCAGACGAGGGGAAATTGAGTTGATCAAAGAAATAGACCATGATTGCCAGCCAATGCCATGCTCCCATTTGAGTTTGGTGATCATAAATTTACAGTGGAACCCAGCTGCCTTTCTGTGGGACTTTACCCAAGCTCAGCTACTCAGGTGTAGAATATATATTATTCACTGATTTTCTAGGTAAGCAGCAAGGCGGGTTATGGCTCACCAAGCTCATTTTAAAAACAATGAATAAAAAAATGAAGTGAAGAAAGCGATGGATTGGGAAAAAGTAGGGGGTTCAAGAGGGTGAGAGCAGTTTAATAAGAATTAGGGAGGAAAAGTTGTAATGATAGTTATTTTCAGTATTAAATAAGATAATAGACACAAACATTTAGTACCACCCCTACCACATAGTGCTCAGTAAATGTTAGCTGCTGTCATCATCATGAATAGAATTGTGTTCTACATTTGTCCAACCTGACACATCTCTTTGAGTCCAAAGAGTACAAGAATCTTTAAACAGAGAAAGTAGGAGAGCCTACAAGCCAGCTGCTTATTTCAAAGGTGTAAAATCAATCCACTTTTTGAATCTGACAAGCCGACGGACAGTTCATTTTTGTTTTCCTTATTTCTATTGCAAACACGTTGCACTAGCTTTGAGAGTGATAAAAGTACAAGACAAATGAAATTTGACCTGTTCAAATTGAACATTTCTGTGATAGCTTTCAGAAGCTGCCATAAATTGAATATCTGATTTAAAGAAGGCATGATTCCCTTCCTTTCACCTCCCCGTCTTTGATGAGATTGGGTTGTGGAATTGGACATAGGAAAGGTAACATCTAGGTCATTGGATGTTGCCGGAATCAGGATGTATATTGATCAGCTTTGGTTATTTAATCCTCTTATAATTTTGTTATTCCAATACAATGAGACTATGTGTCTCTAAGAGCAAGGTGTTTTGCTAGGGGTACTCTTGTTTACTGAAAAGGAGTTAGAGGGAGTGGGAGAACAAATATGCACAGCTGAATTCAAACAACAAAAAAAGTGCCATGGAAATCATCTAATTTATTATCTATATGAATGTGAAAGCATAGAAGGGAGCAGAATTTTTAGTAGTCCTGGATGAAAGATTAAAATAATTCAGAGTGATTTGTTGTAAACTATGCGACAGGTCAGCACATTTGAATCTCATTTGAATTCAACAACGATCAAAGAAGAGGTGTAAGAAGAATATCTTTGGTTAGCTCTGCATGTCTTTTACTGGCAGTGTGAAAAATAAAACTCTTTAGCTGTACGTAGGAATAGAACTTAAATTGGACTGCTGTTAGATGCCCTAAGCTTTCCAGTGGACATTTTTATCTTGACTATTGATCCTTTTTTATTTTGTTTGTTTGTTTTGTGTTCTTTATTGTCTGTCTCCCCTGTTAGAGGGCATGACCTATGTTTGTTTTGCTCCAATTCCCAGAATAATGCCTAGAATATATTATTAGGTGCTGAACAAATATTAGCTGAATGAATTAATGAATGAATGATGGGTGAATGTCTGAATTGTGCTTTCACCGTATAAATTCTATTTTTTCAAGAAAACATTTGATTGAAACTATGCATGAAAATTTGTTATTTTTGAATCACCTTCACAGAACATCAGTTTTAGGAGATTTAGTGGGTAGATCCAAGACGTGTAGGGCAGAGGACTTGAACCACTGTTGGTTATGTAAAATGTCTACCATCTGAGCTGGTGCCAGCTGACACAGTGCCATGTCATGGAGGAACTGATGCTTTGCTTGATCAGAGTGTAGTGTGACACTTTGTTGGAAATGTCTTCAAGTAAAAGAATTTGGAAGAAAAAGACTCCAACAGCTATATATAGACAATTTTTCCATTAATGAATATGAGCTGGGAAACCAGTGTTTTTTCTTTATCTGTAGAACTGATGGCAAATTGTGACTTCAGTCATCATGGTTACACAATACGCAAGACTCTTTTAGAGCATTTGTAAATAGTGTGGCTTAGAAAGGAGAGCCTCTCGATTTTTTTTCTTCATAGTTCCTTTTCTTTTTCCAGTGAGTTCCTGACTACGTAAAATATTACATCCTGATTTCCTAATATGAGAAGCAAATATATTTCTGCATCTTGGTTTTTGCTTATTTATGAATAGTATTTATATTTCACCTAGAGTAGAGTCCTTTCTGTATTATGCTTTTGAAAACTCTGAATAATCCGTACTTATTTAAAAGACTTGAAAAATCCAATAAAAATGAGAGAGCATTGCGGGATAATGGTTACCTTTCTAGCAGAGATGAAGTTTTTTGATTACACAGAGTTGCCTTTCTCTATTTAAGAATGTGTTGTCCTTTACCCTTGCGCCTCACCTTCTGTTTGCAGTGGTCCTATACATAATGAGATACGGCGTGCACGGTGTCAGAGAAGGGTCCAGATAAGGGAAAGAGCGTGATCAGATAGTTCTTGTCTAATACACAGTATTTCTCTCCATTACCCTTATCTTCTACACTGTATTTCTCTTACTATACTTTCTCCAGTTTTCAAAACCAATATGTAGCTACGTAGCTCTTATACACCAATAGTATATTTTAATGGCAGGATTCACATCTATGTGAATGGCAGGATCACATCTATCTATTCATGTGTATTCCATGAATTAAAGAGTAGAACAGTTTTCCTTGAATTATCTAAATAAATTTCAAAGATTTAGAATAAAGTTATTTGTAGGGACACTTGCCTTCATTATCTTATTTTCGGCGACTTTCGAAGTCTAGGTCTTACTACATTTTGTGTTTATATCCCTTATCTTTTGAAAATCTCTAGCATTTGCTCCCTGAATTTTACTCCTAGAATTGCTCAAAGAGTTATTTTAATAAAACTGCTTCTGTTTTGTTTTTAGGAAAATAATTTTTCTAGTATATTTGTTATATTCCTATGTTTGAATAAATTCATGGAAAGGCAAAGACTTGAAAATGAATAATCATTAAATTTTTTTTATTAAGGTATAATCTACATACAGTAAAAATCACCCTTTTTAGTGTACAGTTCTGTGAGTTTTGACAAATGTACATAGTCATGTGACCAGCATCACTTCCAAATTATCCATGCCCCTTTGTACTCAACCCTTCTTCCCACTTCTAGTCCCTGGCAGCAACTGATTGTTTTTTCTGATTCTATAGTTTTGTCTTTTACAGACCAATATATAAATGAAATATGCAATATGTAGCATTTTAAATTTGGCTTTTTTCATTTACCATAAAGTATTTGAAATTTATCTGTGTTATTGCATGCACCAATAGTTCACTCGTTTCGGTTGCTGAATAATATTCTATTGCATGGATATACCACTGTTTTTTGTGTTTTTTTTAATTTTTCTTAATCCATTTCCCAGTGGAGGGACATGTGGGTTGTTGCCAGTTTTTTTTTGCAATTACAAATAAGGCTGCTATAAACACGTTTGCACAGGTTTTTATATAAACCTAATTTTTTATTTCCTGGTGTAAATGCCTAGGAATAAGATTGCTAGGTCACATGGTTAAGAGTATATTTAACTTTATAAGAAATTGCCAGTTTTCCAGAGGAGCTGTACCATTCTGCATTTTCACCAGCAACGTATGAAAGTTCCAGGTGCTCTGCGTCCTCACCAACTATTGATATTGTTTCATGTCTTTCTTCTCTTTCTTTTTTTTTCTTGTCCCTTTAACAGATGTGTAGTGGTACTGTAGTGTGAGGTTTTTTTGAATAGGTGTTTCCCTAACGACTAATGATGCTGAGCAGATGTCCATGTGCTGATTTGCCATCCATATACCTTCTTTAGTGTAGTGTTTGTTCAAATTGTTTGTCTATTATTTACTTATTGTCAAGTTTCTAGAATTCCTTATACATTTTCAATATACAAGTCCTTTAGTGGGTATGTAATTTATGAATTGTTCCCCTCAATATGTGACTTGTCTTTTCATTTTCAACGATGTCTTTCAGAAAGTAGTTCTTAATTTTGATGAAGACCAATTATTAGTTTTTTCTTTTGTGTGTCATTGTTTTGATTTTGTATCTAAGAAATTCTGTCACAAGGATTTTCTCCTATGTTTTCTTTTTGTTGTTGTTTTATTGAAGTATATCTGACAATTAAGAATTGTAAATATTTAAGGTGCACAGTTTGATGATCTGATATACATATACTAACTTAGTAGATTTAGGTTTTGAATTCCAGTTAATTTTTGTACAGAGTCCATGATAAGGGTCAAGGTTCATTTTCTGCAAGTGTATGCTCAACTGTTTCAGCACCATTTGTTGAAAAGACTATGCTTTCTCCATTTATTTGCCTTTTACCTTAGTCAAAAATCAATTCACCACAGGGGCTGGCCCAGTGGCGTAGTGGTTAAGTTCACGTGCTCCGCTTCGGTGGCCCAGGGTTTGCAGGTTTGGATCCCAGGTGTGGACCTACATACTGCTTATCAAGCCATGCTGTGGCAGGTGTCCCACATATAAAGTAGAGGAAGACGAGCACAGATGTTAGCCCAGAGCCAATCTTCCTCAGCAAAAGGAGGAGGATGGGCGACAGATGTTAGCTCAAGGCTAGTCTTCCTCACCAAAAAAAAAAAAAAAATCAATTGACCATAATGTGTGGGTTTATTTCTAGACTCTCTATTATCCTCCATTAATCTATATGTTTTCTATAATATATATGTTGTAACTTTATAGTAAGTCTTGATATCTGGTAGTTGTGAGTCATCCAACTCTGTTCTTCTTTTTCAAAATTGTTTTGCCTTTTTCAGTTCCTTTGCATTTCCATATACATTTTAGAATCACCTTGTCAATTTCTACTTTAAAATCCTGCTGGGATTTTAATTAAACTTATATTGAACTATAGATCAGTTTGGAATAAAATGTCATCTTAATAATATTGAGCCTTGTAATCCACAAATATGGTATGTCTTTTCATGTATTCAGATCTTCTTTGATTTTTTTTATCAGTGTTTTGTGACTAATCACTTTTAATTATCTCATTATGGCTTCATTTTTCTTGTTTCCACCTTAAATTTTTGGAATACCAACATCACAGAAATAAATGCGGTTTTCTAGGATTAAATAACAGAGGATAACACGAAACAGCAGATAATAAGAGATAACATGGAGTTTTTTGAGAACTCAGTAGAGAGTGAGATTTTTGAGGCTACAGATTGTGCTTTCATCCTCTCATCGTATTCTAGTATTTAATACACAAAGCAAAATAATTCAGTCTCTAGAAAATTCACTAATCAATAATGTGCTGTGGTATAGAAAGTGATCCGGATGAATCTCGTTTCACCGTCCAAGTACGCAGGGCGTAAGGCCTGCGAAAAGTCATGGTATGAAATTCAATGTATTCGTCTCACGCACTTCACTTGCAAGAATCACAATTATTCCTTTCATGAAAAGACGGAAGATTCTGTTTTATTTCAAGGAGCACAAGGAGTATATATTCATAACTTCCTTAATAGCTATCTGCTGTATTACAGAGTAATAACTTAGCAATTGACATGTGGATATTTCAAGAGAATGCCCTTGAGGTCCAAGAGGTAAACCTTCTTGCTTTCCAAAAATTAGTTTTAAAATCTACTATTCTATTCTTTTTTTTCCCCCGTTTCATTTAGCAATGGCTTCAAGACCACAGAATTTACAATTCTAGTTGTCATGAAATTCATCTCAAATACCTAATCAAGCCTGAGTTTGCTTATAGAATTACCTGAAAATGATATATTTTATTAGAAACTAATTTGATATATTTTATTTAAAAAATTCTGAGACATGCTCAGTGACTTATTATGCAGTTTACTTCTTTCCTCCATCTGAATGGAGAGAATTAGTCATCTGGTACCTTAGCCTACCTAGCTCATGCTGCAGCAACAAACCCCAAATTTCTGTGGCTTAACACATAAGGTTTGGCATGCCTTATAATAGCTCCTATGCAGAGATTCAAACTCATGCATTCTTATATTGTTTCACATTAATAACTTAAATCATAACAAATACATATCAAAGGAATATGTGAGACTACGTCTCAAATAATCATTGTAATCCTCGTCTACAAAAAATATTGGTATTGCCTCTCGTCAGATTTCAATTTAAAAAAAGGTAAAGGGATTTACACCTGAAATCAATCTGAGACTTATTATAGCCCCTTCATTTCACAGATGAAGAACTTAAAGCCTGGGTGAAATAACTTGGCCAAAGCCCCACAGCTAGTTAGCAGAACCATAACCAAAACTCATGTCTCTTGATCCAAAGTTCTTTCCCTTAAATATTCCTTGAGAGTTTATATGGTGTTTTGAAGCTTAAACCTAATTTCCTGTTTAAGAATGAATTAAATACATTGTGTGAGCCACAATTATCAGCAGTCTTTTGGCTTTTCTTTGCCTGCTACTTCTTGTCTCTGATTCCTTTGTTTAATTGGCTCTTTGGGGAGTTACTGATATAATACGTAGCTCACATAGGGTTTACTATTGGGATCATTCAGAAAGGCCTACCAAGGTTAATTCGGACATGACAGTAACTACATGTACAAAATCTTATTTGTTGTATTCCCATTACGTGGCCTACTGCAAGCAATATCATGACACCAGAGATAGTTATTTGATGGTATATATGCAAAAATTTAAATTCTATCAAATTATACCCTGAGTTTTTTTTTGGCCATTCCTGGAAAGCTGCCTACAAATCTTACATGTGCTTTTCCTGAATCTTCCACAACAGCCATCACCAAGTTCCTTCCTGTGAAGTACTAATGTCATGAAATTTGGTAGGTGCTCTATGGAAAAAAATACTTCTGTCATCAATAAGTTTTAAAAATTTTCTGATTAAGCAAAACATACAGAAAATCTTTATAAGGGCCTTCTCAGAGCTGTTAACTGTCTAATATTCTAGCAGGTTGCGTGCATTCTCAGGACTTAGGATATGGCTGTAACAAAATTGTTTCAGACTTCTTGGTGGTTATACCCTCATTGGGGGAGACAGACATTAAAAAATGATCTAAGAAGTAAAATATATGTTGAATTAGAAAGTGAGAAGTGCTTAGAAAAAAATAAGAAGTAGAGACAGGAGATGGGCAACGAAGGAGGAGGGCAGAATGTAAACTTGCACGCCCTCAGGGAGGATAGGAATCATTAAGAATGTGATAATTGGGCCGGCCCAGTGGTGTAATGGTTAAGTTCATATGCTCTGCTTCAGTGGCCCAGGATTCGCAGGTTCGGATCCCGGGCACTGACATATGCACTGCTCATCAGGCCATGCTGTGGCAGGCGTCCCACATATAAAGTAGAGGAAGATGGGCACAGATGTTAGCCCAGAGCGAATCTTCCTCAGCAAAAAAAAAAAAAAAAAAAAAGAGTGTGATAATTGATCAAGACTTGGGGGAGATCAGGACATTAGCCATGAGAACAGAAGGGAATGTTCTAGGCAAAAACAGCCAGTGCAAACGTTCTGAGGTAGGCGTATGCCTGGAGTATTTGAAAAAAGGCCTTGTGGCTGAAAAGGATGGGAAGGTGTTGTGAAGAGATGAGTGAGGCAGATAGAGGTAGTTATGGCTGGAGAGATAATTGAGTGGGGCATTTTATGCCATTGAGAGGACTTTGGCTTTACTCTGAATGAAATAGGAAAGCAATAGAGATTTTAAACAAAAAATTTGTATAGTCTAACTCTATTTTAGAAAAGTCAGTAAGGCTGCTCTTTGGAGAATAGATTTTAGAGGAGCCAGGGTAGAAACAGGGAGACTATTTGAGGTTAATGTAGCAATCTAGATGGAGAGGAAGGTGGCTCAGTCTAAAGCAGCAGCAGTAGAGGCAGTAGCAAGTGGTCAGATATGGGATATTTTTGATGATAGAGGTGACAAGATTTTGTGATAGATTGAGTACGATGTGTGAATGAAAGAAAAGTATTGAAGATGACTTCAAAGTCTATGACCTAAGCAACTGGAAAGATAGAGTCACCATTTACAGTAATGGGCAAGATGGGGAATGGAACAAGTTTTGGGGAAAGGACCAGGACTTCAGTTTTAGACATGTTAAGTTGGAGATGTCTATTAGACATCCTAGTGGAGCTACCAAGAACACAGGTGGATATGAGCGATATTGTGGCACAATGGTTAAGAGTATAAGACGTTGAACCAACTTATCTGGGTTCAGCCTGTCTGCCTTTGCAATTTACTGGCTGGCTGTGTTACTTTGAAAATGCTATTTTACCTCTTAGTGCTTCTAATTCCAATCTTTAAAATGATGATAATTTTAGGACGTATCTCATAGGTTTTTTTAAAACTATTAGATTAATATATCCAAATATATTAATGACTAAATACTTTTAGCTCTTATCATTATTGTCATTTGAATCTGAAATTTGGGGGAGAGAGATGGGCTGTAGATTAAAAATTTAGAAGCAGTCAGCATATAGATGTTATTTAAAGCTGTAGGACTGAATCCTATCACCAAAGGCACGTGTGGATCCAGATATTGTAAATAGTGTATGCTTCATTTTCAAAACTTCCTTGGTCCAAGATTTTTTTTCTCTTAAAGCATCTTTTCTGTCTAATATTTTAGGAAAGAATGTTATGAAAGGCCCTGAGTGGATGCTCAGTGAAAACTTTTGGATTAGAAAAGAATGCTTCAAAAACTTTGAGAAGAAATTTTATAGTTTTCCCTGGGAAAGTCAGTTACGTGTCTCTTGCAAAGAAGACTAGAGTTCTGTATGTCAGAGGGCAAAGGCAGTGGATAGAAATCAGTAGACTCCCATGAGAGGATGTATGTAGCTACTCAATAGATACACCAGTTTTCTCCAGTTATTCCTGTCTGTCACAGATGCATGCAGGATACAAAGCCACAGTAATACTGTCTCCAACAGATGGGAAACTATGCAAATGAGTTTTGTATTATCAGCAATTACAAGCAGTTCTCTTATTGGTCACTAGCCAGATGCTTCCATTTTTTTTCGGGAGGTGGGAGAGAATGAAAAGCAGCAGCTCAGTGGTGCAATCCAGATACTGTCCTGAGCTATTTCTTCCCTTGTCAAACCTTTCCCACCAGCCATTTCTAGAGTCTCCTGAGTTTTCTCTGGCACAAGACATTCTGTTCTTTATGCATGGCGATATAACTGACCCGTGGTGAGCAGGTCATAGCTTGAATCATTTCTCTGCTCTTGGTGGATAGATTTGCAGTGGTCCTTTCATGCGCTCACATCTGTTCTTACTTGTGGCCAGATAGTAGAATTAACGGAGGCTTGGCTTGAGCTAAGAGTTTGGCCACTGACCATGGCCCAAATTGAAATTGACTGACTCCTATGAGGCTCCATATAAGCCTCCATATCCTTGTCAGAATGATGTTCTAACCAGCATCAAGCAGTGTTGGGATAACTCTGCTTCTTTACGGAATCCAGGATTTTCCATGAGTGTCTATCATGTTGATAAGAGATAACCTTACAATCATTTCATAGAATTTATACAGATGAAAATTTTATGGTATTACTAATTTTTCTTCTCTCTACCAACGTTTTACCTAAGCACTTCCTATATATTATTTCACTTAATTCTCAGAGAATGCTATGACATTTTCCTGATTACCTCATCTTCCTGATGAGGCAGCTGAACACCTCAGAGGTTAACAGCATTTTGTAGGGTAATATAGCTAACTAGAGATATGGGACTGACATACTGCCGGGGCCATCCTACCTCAAAGCCCTTGCAATTTTTCTAGGCTTGTAACAACTCCTCCAACCTGGTGTTTTAAGTCAGCGTCCCAGAGATATTACATTCAGTCGAGATGGCTCATTTAATTACTGTTTTTTGATGATTTTTAAGTCACTTGCAGACATGATATGAAGGATCTGTGGACCGCATTCTCCCGTCAGATGGACTTTCCCACCCGGAGGTGTCATGCTGGTGTTTTCATGTATCTGCTGTAAACAGTCTCTATTTTTACAAGAGTCTCTAAGACTTTTTCTTCCTTTGTCCATTTACTGCTAGGAAGTCAGTCTATTCTGTCATGCAAAGAGCAGTTAGGAAGATAAGATGCTGCAGATTTAAGTTTTGAGGTCTTGCATCATTGAGGGCTTTCTTGGTGAAGCAATGTTTGGCTTTGATTCACATACACACACACACGCATGCACACATGCATCCACTGATATAACAGTACATATATACACATATATATGTATGTATTTCATTGCATTTATATATACACACGCACACCTTGATGAATTTTTCCACGTGTACCCATGTTACCACCACCAGTGTCAAGATATTGAACATTTCCATCTCCCCCAGGAAGTTCCTTCATCCCTTTTCTCGTTCAAAGCAAACACCACTCCCACATTCAACCCCCACACATACACATATACACACTTAGAGGTAACCAATTTTTTTTACTTCTATCACCATAGATTAGTTTTTTCTGTTCTTAAACTCCACAAAAGTGGAATCACATGGAAGGCATTCTTTGGAATCTGACTTCTTTCAGTCAACATGTTTTTGAGGTTCATCCATGTTCTTTTTCAATTAGTATTTGTTTTCCATCTCATAGCTTTGTAGTAGCTCATTGTCTGGATATCTTGCAATTTGTTTATCCATTTTTCTGTTGATGGATAGTTGGATTAAAGTCGCTAAGAGCATTCTTGTCACAATCTTTGTATGAACATAGGCACTTACTTTTCTTGAGTATGTACCTATGAATGGAATTGTTGAGTCATAGGGTCAGGCTTATATTTTCAAAAAGCGATTTGGAATGTTGTTCAGAGTGAAGGACGGCAAATCAAATGATTAAAATGAAGTAAAATAGTACTTATGATTGGAGAAAGAGGAATTGGGGTTACTCAGTCTGGAAGATATGGCTAAGATGTGATTTCCTAATTCTCTTGAAGTATACAAAAGGTAATTTTAAGGAAGAAAGGAACACACTATCCATTTATACAAAGTACAAGATCAGAGAAAATGGGATTAAATTTCAACAAAAGAGTGCTTAGGCAGAGTATTATCATAATTAACATAGAAATGGGTTACTGTCCCCGGGGTGTCTTCAAACTTAATGCTCTCTCTTGGGGTACAAGGTAGATAGCTGTGGAAGCAAACTTTTCCTGCTATCTCATGCGTCCCTCTTTTCTTGATTTGTGTTCTGGGAGATACAATTTGCTTGCCAGTATGTCTTATGTGTAGGGTGACTATATTTTTTTTTTTGCCATAGCCAGAACACTTTAGTTCAGTACAACTGCTAAACTGGTTAGTACGCCAGTACAAAGGCTTAACTCTGGACTCTCTGAGGAAAACTGGAGTATATGGTTGCGCTATTTCTGATTAACATTTCTGGGGCAAACCTGTGACACTTGGACACATTTGACAAAAGTACAGCTAGTGGGGAGTTCTGCCTCCAGTTTGACAGAGGAGCTCATATTAGACCAAGCTTCCTAGAGATAACGTATAGACTCTGGACAAAATACAAAGAACAGCTAACTGAAAGCGCTGAACAGAGACCTAAAGCGGGCAGATTCTGGAGGGGAGTCCACATTTATAGGAAGGGAATGGCTCTGGGTGAATTTTTCATTTTTATACCTTCTAGCCTGAGAAAAGTTTGTAGTATGCCCCATGTTGGGTGCCTAAAACTCTTGAAATTATCTTCTGCTTCTATTTGGGACAGAGACTTATAACCTCCCTAGATTTTGTGAGAGTGGGACACAGACATCACTTTCATTTGCCCCTATAACCCTTGCAAACCTGAGTCTTAGCTTCTTTTATAATTTATTTATTTATTTTTTGTATATGGCTACAATAACATAGAAAGCCAACACATATTCCCAGTATCAGGCAGAACCAGAGCCACTGTTAACACATGTGACCACTGCAAGAATTAGAAAACACTTCCATTCTTGGGGAAAGCAGTCTGCCTGGAGAATTCTTGGTAAGCAAAGTAGAAAAAGATGTTTAGGGCCACTGCATAGCACAACTTCAGGGGATGCTGTTCTCACAGTAGGCTTTGTGAAGGATACCTTCTGGATTTGTTCAGAAGATATAACCTGTTCAGCCTTAAGGTGTTGCCATCAAGGGGCCCCTTCCTCTGAGAGGTCACTGCTCCATGCCAGAGCATATGGCTTTGTGAGCAGAGTGTGGCCTGCGTTTTAGCCACACCTTGCCTGTTATGCGGTGAATGATCTACATGGACGTAAATGGCAGCCTTGTGCCAACTTATTCTTTCATGGCTAAGGAAATTTCCTATTTAATTTATAACCTGGTGCTTCCTTACCTTCAAAATTCAATTCTTGGACCATTGTTTGTGGTCCTTTCCTGCTGCTCCCTGGACTGAAAGAAATACTATAACTCAGAACTCTCTTTGATGTCAAAATTAGTTTTCAAGGGCATAAAAATTTGAAAACACATTCCAGAGGTTTGTATGTATAGTCTTTTCATTGTACAGCTTGAAGTCCTAAGACACTAATTCTGATGATCCAGTCAGCCATCATCATTTTGGAGAATGGTTTTATGTAAATTTTATTTCTGAAGAATACTTTCATTTTTATCTGGAAATGTAGCTAATTTTCTGTCTGTGCATGTCCTTCGCAAGAAAAAGTTGAGATTGTACTGTTGGAATTTGAAGGATAGTCATTTTTTTGGTCATGGGAATCCATGGCAGAGGTTCACTTTGGTCAATCTTCCAAGGATATGGTGAGTACTGTACAGTCATGTGTCACTTAAAAACAGGGATATGTTCTGAGAAATGGGTCCTTAGGTGATTTCATTGGAGTGTGCTGAGGGGGAACAAACCTTGCCACCCTATAATGTGTCTCTTTAACATGAGGATTATTTTAGGCTGATTATTTTTAAGAAACAAAAGACTCCACAAGTTTTTCTTGTTACCTCCCCCTTACTGCCTAAAAGAATTCAGATAGAAAAACCTGTCTCAGGTAGCAAGCTATCACCGTAGCATAACATGAACTAGGTGGTAGACAGGGAGGAACCTAGAAAAGCCTGTTTGTTGGGCTCCCTTCTGTGTTCTTCCGTTTCTGTGTGGCCAAACAAACACTTATGTTCCCAACATTGGCTCCTTTTACCCACCTGCAAATTACCTTCTTTTCCTTTGTAGTCTCTGACTTTCCCCCACCTCAACACCTTTTGTCTTTAGCTGAGGATAGTATTTAAGGTGACAGCTTTGGCCATTTTGGCAAGTTACTCAATTTTCCTGGGTGTCTCTCATTTATATATGTTATTAAACATTTGTTTGTTTTTCTCCTGTTAATCTGTCTCATGTCAATTTAATTCCTAGACCAGTCAGAAAAACCTAGAAGGGAAGAGGAAAATTTCTTCCTCCCCTATAGTACTTACACAAACCTAGATGGTATAGCCTACTACACACCTAGGCTATATGGTACTAAACTTATGGGACCACTGTTGTGTATGTGGTATATCATTGACTGAAACGTCATTATACGGTGCACGACTGTATTAGTTTTGTATTGCTGCCATAACAAACTGCCACAAACTTAATGGCTTAAAACAACACAAATTTATTATCCTTAGTTCTGATTTATTATCAGAAGTCTGATAAGCAACTCATCAGGCTAAAATTAAGGAATCACCAGGGCTGCATTTCTTCCTGGAGGCTCCACTTCCTGCGCATTGAGTTCTTGACAGAATTCAGTTCCTTGCTGTTGTAGGACCGAAGTCCCCATTTTCTTGTTGATTGTTGACTAAGAGCTATTCCCAACTTCTAGCGACCTCCACATTCCTTGGCTCATGTCCCTCTTCCTCCATCTTCAAAGCCAGCAGTAGTGAATTGAGTTCTTCTCAAGTCATATCATTCTGACTCACTGTTTTTCCTTCCTCTTCCAGTTTTAAAGGCTAATGTGATTAGATTGGGTCCACCAGATGATATAGTATAATTTTCCCATCTGCAGGTGCTTAACCTTAAACACATCTGCAAATTTGTTGCCTTTGTCATGTAATGTGACATATTCACAGATTCCTGAATTAGTATCTGGACATCTTCAGGGGGCCATTATTTGCCTACCACAGCCTTCAGATATTCTGCCCTAATTGAATTTTTAGATTAATTTGTTTATTAAACATTTAACAAACCCTTAGTTTGCAATGAAGGATATAGAGATGAATGAACTATGACTGTGCTTCCTAGGTGCGAATCACTACAGAAACCAGACTCATATTTACAGATACACACTGAATTTATTATAAATGTCAATTTACCTGGCCAGCTCCTTAAAAATAGAAATAATGGCTTTTGTTGCTTGATTTCCAATGCCAGGCTTTCTATGTGGCACATAATAAACACTCAGAAAGTATTGCTGAATTTGTTAATTCTAAAAATATTTATTAAGCATATACCTAAAGCCAAATACTGTTCTAGATTTTAGTAAACATTAGTGAATAAAATAAACAGAACCCATACCCTTGTGGAGTGTACTTTCTAGTGGGGCACTGAATATTTTAGCCAGGGCACTTTCATTCTATTGCTGGATGATTAAATAAACACACAAATAAATGAGGCTAAGTAAATAATCTGGCAACAGATCATCAGAGATTTTAAATGCTATGTTAGGGTGTTTGACTCTTTTTTTAGAGGCAGTGAGGAAACAGGGAAGGTTCTTAAGCAGAAGTGAATTGACAAGACCTGTTTTTTTAGAAACACTTGATGATAGAGTAGAGGAGGGATCAGAGGTAAAGAATGGCTTGCCAAAGGCTTGAACCAAATTAGTGACAGTTGGAATAAAAAGGAAGGCATGGGCTCAAAAGAAATTTATAAGACTGAAATCTGGAGAAGGGAAAAAGTCAGAGAAACTGTCCTGGTATGTGGGAGGATGGTAACAACAAAGGACATACATGTATTATCTATTTGAATATAGCCGATAGTTATTCTCTTTAAATTAGACACTTGCTTAATGAGAAACATTTTTTCGTGTTAACATATGAAAATGTACATACACAGAGACACCTCAGAGTAAAATATTCTAACATTTTGTATCATGCTACTAACATAACCAATAATGTATTGAGCGTCTGTCGAACATACAGTATCCTTCAACATTCAGAGAATTTAAACAATTATTCTTTTTGAAAGCAATAGAATTTATGTGCAGAGCCATCAGAACTGAAAGCTTGACCTGGGAAATTTAGCAGTTGAAATGCAACCAAGAACACATCAGAGGTGACCTACATAAAGAAACTTAGCACGAATGATTCCTCCTTTGGGGAATCTACTTTTGTTCTTTCTTGTTCAACTGGGGAGAGAAAAAAAAATCCTATCTGTAAAAATGCTAAGAAAGAAACTAGGATAGAGAATTGCTTTAGAGGGCCCATTTGCATTGTGTGTGTGAGAATTTCCAGTGGTTAGGTGTTAGAACTTATTCATTCCATCTGAATATGCTTCTTTTTTTAATGGTTTTTCAGTGATTGCTCTCTTGGGATTGTTTGGCCAGTGTCCTGCAGGTGTGAAACCGCTGATCAGGAAATATTCCTGCAGCAGAAAGAATCTGGAGGCATCTAGAAAGTCCAACGGAATCTTTAAAATAACAGCTTGCCTCCTGACCCCTCCACTGACAGTTCAAAATCTTTTCACACTTAACATAGAACACATTGTAAACCACAACATGAAAGGAAGCAACCACCTTTAACTTTATGTTTGTTGAGATAAGTACAAACACACAGACTCAGACGTATCTGTAAAATCTCAACAGAGAACTGTAAGTGGGGACCTAAAATTCAAATGCACAAAATGTTTGTTCATATTATTAAGGACTTAATGCGATACTTGGAATGAACTAGCTCAGCCAGCTGCCTGGGAGTTTTAGGGTCCAAGAATCAATTGCCAATAGTCTTATGTCCAAGTTAATGTTATTGCAGGATATGAGGTGGTAGAGTTTTACTATTCTCCATATAAAGAGACACACACACACACACACACACACACACACACACACACACACACTGCTTAAGAAATAAATATATAGAAAAATATGTAACTATTGTTTTGGTAATTATAAAGTTGTGTCAGATAATCTTGAATTCTCTCTAGGTCTTAAGGATACCCTGTACCCACTACCTTGTACAATGGGCTACTAGAAAGGCAATTTTGTAAACTTCCAATCACAGAGTTGTGAAATCTTAGAGCTGGAAAGGGGTTAGTCCAATCCCCTCATTTACAGAGGCATATGGAATACCTGAAAATTTTCCAAATTCATAGGCTGGATAATTTCAAATCCAAACTGGTACCCAAATATCTTGTCCTTTCTTGAAGGATGTCCATTCAGTGTTCTTGTACTTACTCATTTCTCAACTGGTGTTAATGTTTATAAGGGGACAGGAGGAGTGGAATTTCAGTAACAAAGTCCAGAATGAAGGGAAATTCAGGAATGCATCTGTCTCTCTCTCTGTCTTTGTCTCTTGCTCCTACTCACTGTCATTCTGACTATATCACTCTGAAAGGTTTTATTCAAATATTCTGCATATCTAAGTTTTATCCCTTCCGAATATCAAAACCCCTGGCCTCTTGCTTATCAAATGAAGATATTATGATAACTCAAGAGCCGTTTTTTTTAAAGAATTGGAGATCCTTGAGGGAAAATTCCTGAATTCTAAAATTAAATATTTAATATTTTATGAACATTTTATCTATTTGCTGATCTTAATGCTTAAGGAAGATAAACAGTCAAAATAAGCAAAATCAAAGGACTGAAAAGCAGATGATTTCGTAAAATTGAAAAGAGAGGAAACTTGAAGGTGAGGGTCAATTTTTTTTCCTTTGCCTAAAGCTGGTTATTGTTGCATTAGTCATGAAGTTGTAATATTCCCGACATGTTAGAACGTGATATGAAAAAAACAATCAAGCTGATTGCACTAAGAAAATATTTATTCATCTTGTGTTTTTTATTCCAAGACTTCCACTTTCACCACCTGTTTAAAAATTGTTTTTAAAGGGCATGGTTTCTGAGAAAGTTAAGGATGATTGAAGAAATGACATGACATGACAAATAAAGAGAATTTTAAGTCCCAACATAATGTGCTGAAAGAAACTTTGTTGAAATATTTCTTGCTGTTATTCCCAGGTCAAAAAGTTAAGGGCTAAATAGATTATAAGCCACTTAAGGATAGGGGCCATGTCTTACTCAATTCTGCTTCCTTTCAGGATGGTTATACAGAACACTCAACAGTTATTGTTATCCTCAACTCCTCAACTGTAATTAGCCCATAGTTCAGTTGTAGGATTTGGAAAGAATGTGTATTTACTATTCCTGTCAATTTTTCCATTGCCCTCATTTGTGTGGACCAATTGTCTATAGACCGTGTTTACCAGTAAATTAGTGGATGTCTAGGATTTACGTCTACAGTACTAAACCTTTAAATGAGCTTAACAATACCAACCAGCCATCAAGGATTGCTTCTATGAATTAAAAATTATAGGAAGGAATTTTACAGAGAGGACTATGAAAAAAGTTTTTTTAATTAACACTTGCATATACTGTATAACTTATTTTAACTTATATTGAGATTTTTTAACCACAGTGTTATATTTCTAATTCTCACTGATTATTTATTATTTTCCTGAGGGTATTATAGTTGAAAGGAAAGAGGAAGAAATATCTACATCTTTTCCCACCTTTCTTTAAAGGATGACATGAAAACAAACTGTGTATTCTTATTCACTTATTAATTTATTTCCATTCTCTTTCATGGTTGTAATCAAGGAAAGGAATGACGACTCTAAAACTTGTCACTGTGGAACATGTTCTGTGAAGCTGCAAGATATGGCTGGAAAGTACATGGATTTTGGTGTAATACAGATATAGACTCAAGTGATAAATTGGCACATATTAACTTTAAGAGCTATTGAAACTTATAGAACCTTTCTCAGCCTCCATTACTTCATACCAAAAACAAGTTTTTTCTGAGACTTAATTGAGAAAATAGTCCAAGAATATCCAGCGTATTTTCTGGCATAAAGATTTGTTCATTACATATGAGTTTTCTTTCCCAGAATTAGTTAGTGGCACTTTATTTCTAAGCAAATGATTGACAGTATGCATGGAAATATCCACTTTCTGTGATCATTTAAATACAGATCTGCATATCGTTTTCTGCTCATACTAGGTTCTAGCTCTTCTCCAAAGAGTTATTGCTAATGGAAACTAGCTACAGCTGCCTATTTAAGATGAGCGACACTTAACACTATCTTACTTTATCTTCTTTCGTTATCACTGTTACTGATTTCCCTATATTTCCAGAGAGCTATCCATCTTGAATATAAAGTTCTTAAAGGGAGTGGCCATTTTTTATGCACATTCTGTACAGTGGCTACTCTCACATTTTAAATAGCACTAAGAGATTTCTCTAAATTAAAGAGTTAATGTTGGTAGCAGCTGGCAAGCGCTATTAAGAATTGTGTTGGCTAAAACCAAAAGCCACCATAACTAAATGATCAAACCTAGCGTCACCCATAACTGGATCCAAGTAATAACATGTGCCTCCTGACTGATGCACTAAGAAGGGCACAATATCACCTATGTAGAAATCCTGCCAAATAAAGTTTGCCTTGAATCTAATCATGAGGAAACAATCAGACAGATATCCATTGAGGACCATTTTAACTGGCTTGGACTGTTCAAAAAGGTCAAGATGATTCTTCACTGGATGCTGGATTGTTTTTTTGTTTTTTTTGTTTTTGGTGCTAAGAGGGCCATAAGAAACAATTTTGGGGAGAACAACTGGGGAAATTTGAATAGGGACTGTATGTTAAATAATAGCTTCACATTGAAGTCAAAATTCTTGGGAGTGAAAATAGTATAGTGGTTCTATGGAAGAATATCCTTGTTCTTAGAAGACATATGCTGAATAATCAAGAAGAGAAGTGTCATGTCTGCCAGTTTCTTTAAATGTTTCAGCAAAAATATGTGTATGTATGTGTGTGGGGAGTGTAGAGATGGAAAGTGAGATAAGACAAGTAGATGCAGCAAAATGTTAAAATTGGTGAATACGGGTAAAGGAAAATGTGGGTCTTTATAGTACTGTCCTTGTAACATTTCTAAAGATTTGAAAGCTTTAAAAATAAAATGTTGGGGAATGAAACAAGTATCAGGTTTATATTCACGTGTAAATACTTCTCAAGAAAAGAAAGTTAACTCAAATAAGATATGACAGAAATGTGATCGAAAATGACTTTTAGTTTAAGTATCCATCTAGCTGCTCAACCCAAAATCACAGTTATCCTTCATTCTTCTCTTTTATCCTTACCCTGACGTTCTATGCATCAACAATCCTGTCTGCTCTCCCTTCTGACATCTGTTAAAGTGCCTCCCTCTCCTTGGCTACCACCCCAGTCCAATCACCACCATCACCTGGCAATACAAGTGACTCATCTCTTAGCTTCCACCCCTGCCCTCCTATAATCTACTCCCAAAAAAGCAGTCACACTGATTTTGTAACATAATCAATTAAATCTTGCTCCCTAGTCCTGCTTAAAACTCTCCAATGGCTTCCAAACGTACTTAGAAAAATAAAATTCAAACTCCTATCTCCACAGTCAGTCTTCTGTGTCCATCCCTGACCTCTGCCTACTCTTCTGAGCTTTTCCTTCCCCACCTCTCTGTTGCTCAACTATTCTAATCTCCTTCCTGCTCAAGTTTCTCTGCCTCTGCCTGGAATATTCTTTCCCCTCTTCATTACATAGCTGGTCCTTTCTTGTCTTTCACATCTCAGCCCAAATGACACCTCCTCCATGAGGCTTTCTCTGACTCTCCAAGCTAAAGTAGTGCTCAGTCTCTCACCCTCACATCACCTAGCTTTAACTCTCTGCACTTCACTTATTATCTGTTATTTTACATTTTTGTTTATTGTCTCTCTTCCTGCAACTTATGAAGCTTCATAAGAATAGATATACTGTTTGCCTTACTCACTGCCATGTCTCTAGCAACTAAAATGATATCTGCCACATTTAGGTACTCAATAAATGTTGAGTGAATTGAAGAAAAATTAATAGTCTGTAGATTAATGTGGGCCAGCCAGAAATACAGAATTTATGCTAATTATTTTTTTTAAAAAAGGAACTTGGTACAGGGAATTGTCTACACAGGTGTTGCAAGAACTGAGAAGCCAAACAGGGCACTGTGAGGCCAGTGAGGGATCATCAAGAGGGGGAAGCCACCATCACCCCTACGCTGAGGGCAAACGGAAAAAGTTTTGCTGCTGGAGCCCCAGACTAGTGTCAACTGGTAGCTGAAAAGAGACAAGCTGCTTGCTGATGGAGAAGCCTCCAAAAGCAGAGAAGAAGGAGGGAGTAACCTACTTTTTCTTTCTCCTGGCTGTCCCGTCTCTGGCCAGATGGAATTCTGGCAGATTCCAGCAGATACAGGAGCCTGGGAAACAGTCTGTGCACTGAGTCACCCCTCTAAAGGGGGATGGAGAATAGCAAGGAATGGATATGTGGGCAAACTGACAAGGGATCTACCTGAACAGGAACCTTTCTCTGAACGAGAAAAACATAAATCCACCCTGCAGCATTTGTTCTCTATCAGTGCAGCTCTGTTTATATTTATGGGATAAGGAACACCTGAGAGTGCCCAAAATATCTGGGAACAGAGGAAAAATAGTGTATTTATTGTGCTTTTTCCAGAAGAACAATTGACTCCATTGTTTTAAATTTGAGCTACTTCACCTGAAAACGTGTCTGGAGGTTAACGAAAATCATAGTAACCATATTATTAAAAAAATGTAACTAAAATATTTTAAATCCTATGTTTCCTGACTTGGAGGATACCCCATAGTGTTCTATCCCACATCTTTCTAAATTTTAATTATGGTCCCCATTAGAAAGTGAAAATCTCCAAGAGGAGACTGTGCTTAATCATATATTGCATTTGTTTCAATCCACTTGAACTCTGGAATTTGTTTTCTTTTCTGTAATTTGCAAGGACAAAAGTCAACAATTGAAGGAGATCATGTTGATCCTGTCCATTCCATGTCCTTGAAGCCACTGGCCTAACTGTGAGATTGCAAAGGGATTAGTGAACCAGATTGCTGACCCTCTTCTCCTAGCTGTTTCACACCTGCTCTCCTCTTCCTGCCCTTCCTCTGCATGCCTATCCCTCCATTTCTGTCACTGCTCCCTTTAGATGCCAAAGGAAATAGAAAGTGCAGTCTCATTACCTCCTCATGCCATTTTTTCAGAAGCCACTCTCATCCCTCTCAAATATCACACGTGAAAGAAAACACAAGACAGAAAACATCTTGGATAGCAGCTGTCCCGAGGGAAAGTACACTTCCACAAAATGAAAATAAATGAATTTATATTTTGTTATCTTGTGGTGATATACAGAACAGACATAGATTCTACTTAGGGTTCCAATCCCTGTAGGCTCATTAAACAACGGAGGCGGGCAGTCAGGGGAGATGCCATTAAAAGGGCACATTAATGTACTTTTTAAAGTAATGGGCCGGACATATAAATCATGGGAGGAATGTAGTACAAAATAGTGAATGAAATATTTATACATTCCATTGAAGCTTAGCGTATGTTCCGGAGGGAGACGTCCTAGAGAGATGGGTTTTCCCCTTTGTCCTGAATCTATTTTTCCAATTGCTCTGACACAGCTGTTGGCTTCACAATCATTCTGAAGTTGATTAGATCAGAAAGCAGAGGCTTGCCTGCCCAGCATGACCAATGACAAATATCAAGGTTGTGGGTATTCCAGGCTTGTAGTCTGTATATTGAAGTTGTTTTTGGTGTTCTGTGGGCCTCCAAATGGTTCTCTAAATTTTATTGCTGCTGTATTTGCATGTCATCAGTGTCCCAAACGGTGCAGTATAATGTGCAGTGCATACACTTGCATAAAATCTACCAATCGAGTTTGAAAATGGCTGTCAGATTTATGGAGCATGGCTATAATTACATTCATGTGAATGCTCAGCTAAAAGTAGAAACAGAACCTTAATACCTTTGTTTTGCTTGTTTTAATAAAACAAAACACTTGACTTTAACTTTAAGGAAGTAAATTGTTACCTATTGAGAAATTCTTTTGACTTGCTGCTGGAATGATTTAGTGTTTCTAAATCGTATGGTGCAGGTGAGCCTCAAGGCAGACGGTTTTCTGTCTGAAGGTCAGAGAGGTTTATAAAAACTGCTGAGAGGCTGGCCCTGTGGCATAGCGGTTAAGTGCGTGCACTCTGCTGTTGGGGGCCCGGGTTCGGATCCCGGGCGCGCACCGAGGCACCGCTTGTCAGGCCATGCTGTGGCGGAGTCCCATATAAAGTGGAGGAAGATGGGCACGGATGTTAGCCCAGGGCCAATTTTCCTCAGCAAAAAGAGGAGGATTGGCATGGATGTTAGCTCAGAGCTGATCTTCCTCACACACACACACAAAAAAAATGCTGAAGATAGTAAGAGGTATTTTGCTAAGTGCTTTTCAACCACTATTTCATTTAATCTTCGCAAAAACCCGAGGAGGGAAGTATGGTTATCAGTGTCCATTTTACAAATGTGGAGATTGAGGCTTACAGAAGTCTTTCCCCCACTTAGGTCAGCTCTTAGTATATGTTCTGATCCCAGATTCATCTGATCATAAAGCCATAGACAGGGTAGCATTAGTGAGCATTATCCTCCTTCAAAAGAAATTTTCCTAGGTGAATATTGGTTTCCAGGTCACTGTGACTGTGGGCACGGCTCGGGAGGATTTGGGACCTTTTTGGTGGAGAACCCTAAGTGTCTCTTTGCCAACAACAGCAACGCTTCCGCTTGCCTGCCTCAAGTCTCCTTGCCAGCTTGGCCCCTTGAAAGATTTGTCTTGCCAAGGGTACCTGGTGTCTAAATATAGGATCCAAAGTCAACGTCATTTTAACTATGTCATCAAGAGTAGTCAGCTGAATTACTGAGCCATACAATTTTAGAGTTGGAAATGACCTTAAAGTCTTTCTGATCAGAACCTCTCATTCTCCGGGTGAGGAGGCTGGCCTCCAGGGAATTGGAGGAATTGGCCTAAACGGAACAAGGAGGGAGGGGCAATCTGAAGGAGAAAGCACATATATTCATTCCCAGTCCTGAACTCTTTCAACCATACCAGATTGTCAGGACACACCATACAATTTCCCTTGGCAATTGATAGTTTCCTCTTGGCACTATATTATACTATGTTTATACTATATTATAGAAGTAAATATTGAATAGCTGGGATATAGTATACGATAAGGTTTTATTTTTTAATCTTTACAGAAAAGAGCTGGTTTTTCATTTATTGTTTTAAAATTCATACTTGAAAATTGTTTATCATCTCTCATCAAGGAGAGAAACAGAAAATGAAATCGTTGTCTTAAAATATCCTACCACAAAGATAAGCTTGTAAGATACCATGACTAGTCACAAGTTTTTCTTTCTCTACTCTTTCAAATGCTACCTCTTTGTAGGAGTTTTGGCTAAGAATCCACAGGCCAAATCTAGATGTAGAATTCCTTTAAACTGATATAATTGAAACAAAACATGGGGAGGGGACACTGAGGGGGATATCATATCCTAGATGTTGACATTTCAAATAGCAGTGTTTTCTTTACAAGTGTGAATTCTACCCCTTAATGCATTCTGAGAACCTGACCTTGGATTTCTTTTATAGCTCTGAAAAAACTCAATTTAGAACTCAGAAAAATGACTTTCAAAAACACACCATTTTTTTTTACTGAGGATGCTCAGAGAGACTGCACCTTACTCATGTTTTGTAGTTTACAGAGGCATCCTGACTGAATATGATGATATGTATGAGTCCTTTTCATGTGCCAGGGGAAATAATCAGACAATTATGTAAATGCATGGATATATATGGCTGTTGTATTATTTTCAGTTTTCAAATACTGGCTATTCAAATTGTTTTCTACATAGGAAAAGGTCGTTTCAGATGAGTGATATGTCTAAAGCACTTTTAAAACGTGGTGCTATTTTTGTGTTTGGAAATAGAGGGGGTTTGGGAAAAGCAATGAGTCTTTCAAGGGACTGAATTCTAAAGAAGGAGCCAGAATACAGAATATTATACAAACTAAATTCAGTCTTCCAATACCATTCTCTGGAGATTAGGTTTAGAGAAGTGAATGGAGAGAGAGTGTGTGGAACATTTCCTCCAATTTGTAATATTGGATGAGACCCATTTTAAACTGTGCTAATTTATTCTTCATTGAACCATGGAGATTAATTAATCCTTTGTTTTGCTGGATTAATGAGTAATCAATATGCCAAAGGGGGGAAAAAAGAGAATGATTTCTTCTCAAGGAAGAAAACAATCAGGTAGCCAAGTCCTTTCATCTTTTATGTTTGCAAGGCACACCACAACTGGGATAAAATGTGTGGCATTCAAGATTTAAGCTCTTTTTTAGCTAAGATATCCTGGGTTTGTGTGTTTCAGATGGATATAGGCCAGTGGGACACATGCATGAAAATAGTGCAATGTGGGTATATTTTGTGGCCTCTGCTCCTCCCACAAAATTTAAGTCCAATTCTACAGTTCTTTGACATCCTTACAGAATAAGGTCTCCTCCCCTGAGACGTCCTCCCTAACCACCAAAACTAAGTTTGACCATTCTCTTTTGCCACCAAACAAGTCCCTCTGAACCAACTCATCTTACTTATTTTCTTCATAGTGCTTATGACTATCTGAAATTGTCTAGTTAGTCTATTTATTTACCTGCTTCTTCTCCATCCCGCTCACCCACCCCCAAGTATAAGAGTAGAGATTTTGTCAGTTTTGTTCACCATTGTATTCATTGATTCTAGCTGGGAGCCTTGCACATAGCTGCCAAGCAACTAGTCAGGGAGTGAATGAGTTTACAATGGAATGGACTTGACCTAAAGCAACTTCTCTGAGAGAGACAGAATGATGTGAGAGATTGAGTTGGAGAACTTGGAGGTCTTAGTGGCTTAAAACCAAAGTGAGATATACTGAGAATGTCACAGCACCTTAGGAACCTCTACTTGGTCTCCAGAATACCATGGACCTTCTACATTTCCATGGATCGGGAGCTGTCCTCCTTGGAGGTCCTGGTTTCTTCTTTGCCTGTCTAGTTGAAGCATCCTTGCATATAGTCCAGGGGTGGGATAGCACGTTGGTAATATGGATGGGACAGATGGAGGGCATTTCTGGAAGGGAGGCTCCTCTTAACTGCAAGAATCATCCTGGTACTGCTCATAGTCTATTGCCACCATATTAATTCCCATTTGGCAGATTAATAATAGATACCAGGACATTCTCTGTGGAATAGTGCACTGTTAGTTGTGTAGGAATTCATCTGTAATCAGAAACTCTGGGATATTCTTCTATTTTACCATAACTTAGTTATAATTTCACAATCTCATTAATATTTATATTTCCAACCTGAAAAGTAGGGATGCTAAAGTCTGCTAATATATTAATTTTTAGTTTGAGCAGAGGCTTATGTTTTAAAACACATAAATGGAATATGAAAGTGTCATTAAGGGATATCTGAAATCTTTTGACGTGTCATATATTTCTAGTGTAAAAATATTTAATCTTGATATGTAATCTGTTGATATTAGAACTGGCAAGTGAGCCTATACATCAAACATATATATTTATGAATACTCATGATATCGATCCCTTCAAATAAAATTGAGAATGCTCTTTTCATTTGCCTTTTCTTTAGACCATTCTACTTGGCCTTTTTTTTTTTTTTTAATTTTTTGTTTATTGCAGTAACATTGGTTTATAACATTGTATAAATTTCGGGTGTACATCATTATACTTCTATTTCTGCATAGGTTACATCATATTCACCACCCAAATACTAATTACAACCCATCACCACACACATGTGCCGAATTATCCCTTTCGCCCTGCTCCCTCTCTCCTTCCCCTCTGGTAACCACCAATCCAATCTCTGTCTTTATGTGTTTGTTTATTGTTGTTATTATCTACTACTTAATGAGGAAAATCATACAGTATTTGACCTACTCCCTCTGACTTATTTCACTTTGCACAATACCCTCAATGTCCATCCATGTTGTCACAAATGGCTGGATTTCATCGTTTCTTATGGCTGAGCAGTATTCCATTGTGTATATATACCACATCTTCTTTATCCATTCGTCCCTTGATGGGCACTTAGGTTGCTTCCAAGTCTTGGCTATTGTGAATAATGCTGCAATGAACACAGGGGTGCATGTATCTTTACGCATTGGTGTTTTCAAGTTCTTTGGATAAATACCCAGCAGTGGAATAGCTGGATCATATGGTAGTTCTATCCTTGATTTTTTGAGGAATCTCCGTACTGTTTTCCATAGTGGCTGCACCAGTTTGCACTCCCATCCGCAGTGTATGAGAGTTGGCTTCTCTCCACATCCGCTCCAACACATGTTGTTTCCTGTCTTGTTAATTATAGCCATTCTGACGGGCATGAGGTGATATCTCATTGTAGTTTTGATTTGCATTTCCCTGATAGTTAGTGATTTTGAACATCTTTTCATGTGTCTGTTGGCCATCTGTATATCTTCTTTGGAGAAATGTCTGTTCAGGTCTTTTGCCCATTTTTTAATTGGGTTGTTAGTTTTTTTGTTGTTGAGATGCATGAGTTCTTTATATATTTTGGAGATTAAGCCCTTATCAGATGTATGGTTTGCAAATATCGTCTCCCAATTGTTAGGTTGTCTTTTCGTTTTGTTGATGGTTTCCTTTGCTGTGCAGAAGCTTTTTAGTTTGATGTAGTACCATTTGTTTATTTTTTCTATTGTTTCTCTTGCCCGGTCAGACATGGTGCTTGAAAATATGTTGCTAAGACCGATGTTGAAGAGCTTGCTGCCTATGTTTTCTTCTAGAAGTTTCATAGTTTCAGGTCTTACATTCAAGTCTTTAATCTATTTGGAGTTAATTTTTGTGTATGGTATAAGGTAAGGGTCTACTTTCCTCTTATTTTCATGTGGCTATCCAGTTTTCCCAACACCATTTGTTGAAGAGACTTTCTTTTCTCCATTGTATGTTCTTGACTCCTTTGTCAAAGATTAGCTGTCCATAGATGTGTGGGTTTATTTCTGGGCTTTCTATTCTATTCCATTGATATGTGTGTCTGTTTTTGTGCCAGTACCATGCTGTCTTGGTTACTATAGCTTTGTAGTATATTTTGAAATCAGGGAGTGTGATACCTCCAGCTTTGTCCTTTTTTCTCAGGATTCCTTTAGCTATTCAGGGTCTTTTGTTGTTCCATATAAATTTTAGGATTCTTTGTTCTATTTCTGTGAAAAATGTTGTTGGAACTTTGATAGGGATTGCATTGAATCTATAGATTGCTTTAGGAAGTGTGGACATCTTAACTACGTTAATTCTTCCAATCCAAGAGCACGGAATATCTTTCCATTTCTTTGTGTCTTCTTCAATTTCTTTCAGCAATGTTTTATAGTTTTCAGTGTACAGATCTTTCACCTCTTTGGTTAAGTTTATTCCTAGGTATTGTATTATTTTTGTTGCAATTGTAAATGGGATTGTATTCTTAATTTCTCTTTCTGCTACTTTGTTGTTGGTGTATAGAAATGAAACTGATTTTTGTATGTTGATTTTGTATCCTGCAACTTTACCGTATTCATTTATTACTTCTAAAAGTTTTCTGGTGGATTCTTTATGGTTTTCTATATATAAAATCATGTCATCTGCAAATAGTGACAGTTTCACTTCTTCCTTTCCAATTTGGATCCCTTTTCTTTCTTTTTCTTGCCTGATTGCTCTGGTTAGGATTTCCAGTACTATGTTAAATAGGAGTGGTGACAGTGGGCATCCTTGTCTGGTTCCTGTTCTTAGAGGGATAGCTTTCAGTTTTTCACCATTGAGGATGATATTAGCTGTGGGTTTCTCATATATGGCCTTTATTATGTTGAGGTACTTTCCTTCTATACCCATTTTAATCAGTTTTTATCATAAATGGATGCTGTATCTTGTCAAATGCTTTCTCTGCATCTATTGAGATGATCATGTGATTTTTATTCTTCATTTTGTTAATGTGGTGTATTATGTTGATTGATTTGCGAATATTGAACCATCCCTGCATACTTGGAATAAATCCCACTTCATCATGATGTATAATCTTTTTAACATATTGTTGTATGCAATTTGCTAGTATTTTGTTGAGGATTTTTGCATCGATGTTCATCAGTGATATTGGCCTGTAATTTTCTTTTTTTTGTGTTGTCCTTGTCTGGTTTTGGTATCAGGGTAATGTTGGCTTCGTAGAATGAGTTAGGGAACTTCCCCCCCTCCTCAATTTTTTGGAAGAGTTTGAGAAGAATAGGTATTAAGTCTTCTTTGAATGTTTGGTAGAATTCACCAGGGAAGCCGTCTGGTCCTGGACTTTTATTTTTGGGGAGGTTTGTGATTACTGTTTCGATCTCCTTACTGGTAATTGGTCTATTCAAATTCTCTACTTCTTCTTGATCCAGTTTTGGAGGTTGTATGATTCTAAGAATTCATCCATTTCTTCCAGATTGTTGAATTGGTTGGCATATAACTTTTCATAGTATTCTCTTATAATATTTTGTATTTCTGAGGTGTCTGTTGTAATTTCTCCTCTTTCATTTCTGATTTTACTTATTTGTGCCTTTTCTCTTTTTTTCTTGGTGAGTCTAGCTAAAGGTTTGTCAATTTGTTTATATTTTCAAAGAACCAGCTCTTGGTTTTATTAATTTTTTCTATTGTTTTTTTAGTCTCTTTTTCATTTATTTCTGCTCTGATTTTTATTATTTCCCTTCTTCTACTGATTTTGGGCTTTGTTTGTTCTTCTTTTTCCAGTTCCTTTAGGTGCAATGTTAGATTGTTTATTTGAGATTTTTCTTGTTTGTTGAGATAGGCCTGTATTGCTGTAAACTTCCCTCTTAGAACCACTTTTGCTGTATCCCATATATTCTGGCATGTCGAATTTTCATTTTCATTTGTCTCCAGGTATTTTTTTATTTCTTCTTTGATTTCTTTTTGACCAAGTAATTGTTCAGTAGCATTTTGTTTAATCTCCACGTATTTGTGGCTTTTCTGATTTTCTTCCTATAGTTGATTTCTAGTTTCATACCATTGTGGTCAGAAAAGATGCTTGGTATTATTTCAATCTTCTTAAATTTATGTAGACTTGTTTTGTGGCCTAATATGTGATCAATCCTGAAGAAGTTTCCTTGTGCATTTGAAAAGAACGTGTATTCTTCGGTTTTTGGATGGAATGCTCTGTATATATCTACTAGGTCCATCTGTTCTAGTGTGTCATTTAAGGCCAATGTTTCCTTATTGATCTTCTGTTTGGATGATCTATCTGTTGGTGTAAGCGGAGTGTTAAAGTCCCCTACTATTATTGTGTTACTGTCTATTTCTCTTTTTATGTCTGTTAATAATTGCTTTATATATTTAGGTGCACCTACATTGGGTGCGTAGATATTTACAAGTGTTATATCCTCTTGTTGGATTGTTCCCTTGATCATTATGTAATGCCCTTCTTTGTCTCTTTTTACAGTTTTTGTTTTAAAGTCTATTTTGTCTGATATGAGTACTGCTACCACAGCTTTCTTTTCATTGCCATTTGTGTGGAGTATCTTTTTCCATCCCTTCACTTTCAGTTTGTGAGTGTCTTTAGGTCTGAAGCATGTCTCTTGTATGCAGCATATATATGGGTCTTGTTGTTTTATCCAGTCAGCCACCCTACGCCTTTCAATTGGAGCATTTAGTCCATTGACATTTAAAGTAGCTATTGATAAGTATGTACTTACTGTCATTTTTTAGCTTTTTTTTCTCAGTGTTTTAGTAGTCCTTCTCTGTTCCTTTCTCTTTCTATACAGAATTGATGGTCACTTTAGTTTGACCTCTGTCTGAAAGCTCTACTCTTTAACTCTCCTCCTCCCTCATTTTATGTTTTTGATATCGTATCTAACCTCTTTTTTGTGCATTTGTATCCATTACCCTCTTATCATGGAAATAGATAATTTTTCCTATTTGTGGTCTTCTCTTTTCCCCTTAAATCAGTCCCTTTAACATTTCTTGTAGGACTGGTTTCTTGGTGACAAACTCCTTTAATTTTTGCTTGTCTGGGAAATTTTTGATCTCTCCTTCCATTTTAAATGATAACCTTGCTGGGTAGAGTATTCTTGGCTGTAATTTTTTCCTTTTAGCACTTTAAATATATCATGCCACTCTCTTCTAGCCTGTAAGGTTTCTGCTGAGAAGTCAGCTGATAGCCTTATGGGGTTTCCTTTGTATGTAACTTGTTTTTCTCTTGCGGCTTTTAGGATTCTCTCTTTATCTTTAATTCTGGACATTTTGATTATGATGTGTCTTGGTGTGGGCCTCTTTGGATTTATCTTGTTTGAGGCCCTCTGTGCTTCCTGTACCTGGATGTCTGTTTCCTTCCTTAGGTTAGGGAAGTTTTCATCTATTATTTCTTGGAATAGATTCTCTGCCCCTTTGTCTCACTCTTCTCCTTCTGGGACACCTATAACACGGATGTTAGTGTGCTGTTGACCCAGAGGTCCCTTAGACTGTCCTCATTCTTTTTAATTCTTTTCTCTTTTACCTGTTCAGCTTGGGTAATTTCTTCTAGTCTTTCATCCAGCTCACAGATCCATTCTTCCGTATCCTCTACTCTGCTTTTGAGACCCTCTAGTGAATTTTACATTTCCAGTATTGTATTCTTCATTTCTGATTGGTTCTTTTTTATATCTTCCATTTGTTTGTTGACATTCTCACTGAGCTCATCTATTCTTCTCCTCAGATCAATGAGCATCCTTAACACTCTTTGTTTGAACTCTCTGTCGGGTAGGTTGCTCATTTCTGTTTCACTTAGTTCCTTTTCTGGGGTTTTGTCCTGTTCCCTTACTTGGAATGTATTCCTTTGCCTCCTCATTTTGCCTCTTTCCCTGTGCTTGGGTCTACGTATTAGATAGGTCAGCTATGTCTCCTGCTCTTGGATAGGTGACCTTATATAAGTGATGCCTTTGGAGGCCTGCAGTGTGCTTCCCTCAGTTCTCAATGTTCCAGGGGTGACCCCTATGTGGGCTACGTGTGTCCTCTGTTGTGGCCTGTTTGCTCTTCCTGTAGGCACCCAGGGAGGCCGAGTTATGCTCCTGGCCAGCTGTTGTAATGCTCAGCTGCTTGTAGTTGTTGTGGGCCCTTCAGTCTCTTTATCAGGTGTGGAGACCCCCAACACAGTTGGCTGCAAGTTCTAATACCACATTTGTGTTGCAGTATTTCTTCTAAGAGAGTAGGCCCCCAGGGTGGCAGGTTGTTAGGCTCAGGGGTTTACAATTGCTATAAACCTCCAGCCTTTAGGTCTCTTGTCAGCTCTCTGAGGATTGCAGCTGGGTGGGACTGGCCTCAGGCATGGGAACACCCAATTGTTTCAGATCTACTTGGTCTTTGGATGTGAAGGCAAAAGTCCATCTTTTAAGATTTTGTGAAATTATTGGATTTTTTTATTTAAGAGTCACTTATGTAGTGTCCTTTGGTGTTAGGCAACAGTGACTATGACTGTCTAACAGCAAGACAAGCAATTTATTGAAATGATCTGTAGATTGGAGAATCAAAGCCCTCTCAATGAAGAGCTAAATTTGATAGATCAGGGAAGAGGAGCTAATGAGGACTCTCTTCAGGGCATCACTGTGGTGAGGAAGAAATGCCAGACATTTTCCATCCTTAGGTCAGTCAAGACCAACATTTTTGGGAAACGAATCTGATTGGTTCAGTTGAGCCAGGTGTCCAACCTTCATATGGGTAGAAGACCATCTTTAATAAAAATTCAGAAATACCAAGGAACTGTTCCCCAGAGAAAAACTAGCATGCTATTACCAAACAAAAAAATAGAAGGAATGTGGGTCATGCAAAACCACAAATATACACTACAGTAACTGAGCTAATCCCATCAGTTTTTTACGTTTTTGTTGTCAGAAGCATGGGAAATAGTCACTCGTACTAATCATATCACATTGAGTAATGATAAAAGAAACTTAAATGAAATCTTAGTGTTGACTAAGGTACAATACAGCCAGTATGTTAAAAAGAAGTATTCATTGATGGTGACAAGGTAGGAAAGTAGAAAGAAATTAATATTTGGAGAGAGCCAAGTACTATGCTAATTGCTTTGCAGGAGCGTCTCATTTAATATTCATGACGGTTATAGGAGGAAGGCATTCTTCAACTTATCTTACTAATAGGGAAACTGAGGATCAGAAAGATTAAGAAGTTTTTTTTAAAGGGCACATACTTAATGACATACAAATATAATGATGTGGTACAGGTGCTGTATTCCTGTCAGTACGATTGCAAAGGAAAACAACGTGTAATTGTTTGTCCACCTTGCTCAAGTGATGTTGCTGTTGTCGTGGATAATTACTACATAACTCCTCTCTGTTGGACCGTCATGTTATCTTGAGATCTAATAAAATATAAGCATCTCTTTTTCGGCCAGTGTTGTCAGGATTATGAATATTCTTACTGAATAGTATTCTCTTTTCTTGCTAAAAATGTCAATTGTCAGTTTTTATTTGAAACCAGCCATATTGTTTTTAACCCATTTGTCTTAGGTCAGGTTTCCTAGAAGTAGATCTTGAGGCAGGGATTTGAGTTTAAGTGATTTATCATAGGAGTGCTTTTCAGGAAACAAACAAACAAAAATACATTAAAGGAAGTGAAGAAACAGGATAGGGAAAGGGAAAGAGTCAAACAAATATGTGCTCAGGTGAAGACAGCCATCCTTGTCCTGATCCTCAGGGGACTCTGGAGCCTAAGTTATACTATAAAATATTTCTCCCTGGAAAGTGGGGATTGGGCAGGGTGTTGGCTGTGGGCAGTTATCCGGGGGTGGGCAACTGTGAGCCTTTAGCAGATGATATGCAGAGGAGCTGGGGGATGAGTGACCAACTCCATGAAGGAGATCCGGGCCAGTCATGAACAGTCTACTCTCATTTGATATTCAGGAGTTGAATCATTGCCAGGCACATCCCTGTGGTCAAAGGAAGATTAAGTATTTGCTTCCTTTTTCCTCTCTCCTTGCCAGAGAAGTTTCCACTCCTCAGCAAACCTCCTTTCTAATAGCAAGCTAGAACTAATAGCTGAGCCTGCTAATTTTTGGCAAGAGGTAATGTGTCCAATGGACACATTGGATGGGTTTGGACCTGCTTTCATAACTGCAACGGTATAGTGGCCTCACTTGGAGGAAAAGAGAGTAGCATCGATGCCATATAGCTATGATTCATGGCTGTCGTTAGCACACCGATAGTTCAATGATGAAATCTTGTACAGGAAAAATAGTACCTTTTTTGTTTGTTTTCTTCATCTGAAGATCTAGCCTAAACGTTCATATCTTACTTTTACGGTTCAGGTAGATAGCTTTTGTTTATGTCCCTATTTTCCTTTTCCTTATCTGCCCCTCTTGAATTGAGTTTTGTTAACTGATACACTTTTATGGTTTAACAAATGTCAGACTATTTAATATTATTTTAGTGTGCTAACACTGAGGCATTTCTAGCAGGAGGATTTTTAAGGTGACCTCAGTAGGTATTTTCTACTTTCTTCTATCTTACTTCCAAAAGATAGCCAATTTGCTTTTATTATATTTTTAAGAAATTAATCTGTCAGTGCGTCCCCATCCTCCCACCCCTTTCTCCTTCCCTAGATCACTGTCTTAGTTTAGACCCTTCTCACTTCTTCCTTGGGGTATTGTAATAGATTGCTATGTGCTTGTCAAAAGCATGGTGGTGATTTACAGAGAAATCAAAGAATACAAGTCCCTTTAATATAAAGAAAAGATGCAAGATATCAATGCATGGAAATGGCTTTATAGAGCTGGAGATTCAGAAACATTCACCCCAGTGGAGAGACAAATGTATCTTGTCTTCACAGAGGGACACTGTAGCTGATCATAGGGCCAGACGGATGAGTGAGCCCATTACTTTCTTGAGAATTTATCCTTGCCTTTCTCACATGGAGTTTTATACCTCTCACCTCTCCCTGAATGTCTTAGAGGGTCTGGCTACATGCCTGCTTACCTACTGAGTACAAGAGATGGAACAACCTCAACACACGTCTGAGTGCTTATGATGAGACTTAATTGCAGATCAATTCCTCAGAAGCCTGAATCCCCCTAGCCTCCTGAATTTTAGGCCCTTCTACTTTTGCATCTCTCAGCTGGTCTCCCTTCCTGCAGGATCTCCTCCATTCCCATACATTCTCTACACTGCCACTAGAGTCCTTTTTATTAAACCCAATTTTTGTATCTTTTTGTACCTTTTGAGTTTTTTCTTATGCATACTTTACATAAAGTAAAACAACACAAACATTTTTTAAAAATCAAATTATGTCATTTTCCTCCTACATTTCACTGGTTCCCTATCATGTAATTGACCGTGAATTGTATGTAATTTCACATACACTCGTCTTGGGCCATTTTGCATCTTATAACCTGCACGCCAAACTACTTGCAGATTCATGAAAACAACCTGCTTTTTCAAACCTCAGAGTGTTAACACATGGCATTTTCTCTTTGATTCGGCCTTTTCCCCCCTGGTCTACCTAAGCAAATCTCAGCCATCTTCATGATTTCGTGATTGAACTCAAATCTCACCTTCTCAATGTAGCTTTCAGTGAATTCCCAGGCAGTGTTATTCACTCTTTCTTCTGTATTTCTATAGCACCTTTTATATATGTGCATTTTACTAATTTGTGATTGTTTATTTACGTATCTGTTTCTCCTCTGAGACCCTGAGGGCAGACATATAAATACATAGCTATGGTTCCCCAGTATTCAACTGGTTGTCTTCATATGATTATGCTGGTCAAACACTTTGTAGAAATACCACACCCAGTTGAAACCTGGGGAAACTTACTTTGCCTACAAGCAGAGTCAGTGATTCTTGTGTAAGTGATTTATTGAAGGAGCGCTCTCAGGAGAAACCTTTAGGGAGTGAGGGAAGCAGAGTAGGACAGAGGAAGGAGTTAGGCAAAGGCGTGGTTTCAGAAGTCTAGCTTCAGCCTGGTCCCAGGGCAAGCTCTGGAGCCTGAGCATTGCCTGCCTTTAGGCAAAGGAGCTAGACTTTTATGCCTTTGGTCATGATCTACCCCCCCAGGAAGGGGAGTCGTTGTAACCTCTCAGGCAACTCTGGGTGGTGGCTCCTGTAGGCAAAAGGCATGTCTCCAGAAAATGGGGGCATGGGAACACAAGCTTGGTGAAGGAGATCTGGTAGGGGCAGAAACAGCATCTGCTACACATAGTCAAATATTTGATAGATATTGAAGAAGGCAATAGTTCTCATTTATTGAGAGCTTACTTTTTGCCAAGTGCTGTGCTAAGTGCCTTATGTGCATGATCTTGGGCTCTTCACTGGCCTATCCTGGAGTATATTTAACCAACTTTCAGCCAGGTGTAATATCAGACAACAAATCTAGTTAGTGAGCTGGGGAAACAATGTCTATTCCTGTATTTCATCAAATTTAAGAAGCGCTGATTGTAAGACACGTCATTATTTTGTGTTCTTCTCTGCTAGGAAGGAAAACAAAATGCTTCCTATTAAACTATAATTCATGTTTCATATTGTCCATTACGTGACACAACCTGCTTTCAGAGATGTTGAAATGTTCTCAAAAAAGTGTACATGAAATTTGGAAATTTGTAAATATTGATGGCCAAATGACAATTAGAAAGAAGTTTATGTTTAGAATTTTACAATATTAGATTATTAATTTATTCTTTTTGAAATTAATTCTACACTGGGTTATTTAAGATAATTATTACTAACTTTAAAACTAATATAGTACATACCAGTGCTTGTAAGAATTATATGTACTTCTAAGTCAATGAAAGAATGGACTTGGGGTAGAAGCTGCCTATACTTTTTGAAACTTACATTTGGTTGAGGACAATTACATGATGTTCTCATACATGATCATTATGTGTCGTATCTGAGAAGAGATTAATTGTATTTATCAATAGTTAGTAATTACTATGATTTGTTAGAATGGTATATACAATATTGGAAATAGTGTTTTCTTGTGCATATGGTTTTTCATCTTCAGCATAAAGCATAAAACCAGTGAGGCTATTGATAATTTCAAAAGATTTTTCAAGGGCCAGCCTGTGGCGTAGTGGTTAAGTGTGCACACTCAGCTGCTGGCGGCCCGGGTTCGGATCCCGGGCGCACACCAATGCACCGCTTGTCAGGTCATGCTGTGGCGGCGTCCCATATAAAGTGGAGGAAGATGGGCACAGATGTTAGCCCAGGGCCAGTCTTCCTCAGCACAAAAAGAGGAGGATTGGCAAATGTTAGCGCAGGGCTGATCTTCCTCACAAAAAAAAAAAATTTTTTTTTCAATAAATGAGGCCACTCATGCTTGATTTTGTATGCCACACCATCATCAATCCCCACCCATTGCTTCCCTGGCACTTGTCATGTTTCAAGAGGTAAAAAGCCAAGGACAACACCATTAATTTGATAAAAACAAGATTTTTGGTTGGTGTAATGGGCCATTCTATTACAGACTGATGTTTTTCTAATTCTCCAACATTAGTGTGAACATTATGATATTAATTATAATATTAGTGCGAACATTATAAATATTAACAATGGAACATTTTTTAAATGAACATTCTGTGAGCAATAGCCAAATGAAATGAAACAGTCATACTTGTTATGATTTGGTTTGGTTAGTTAATTGAAATATGAGAGATTTCTTTATTTAGTCTGTGTTCAAAACAGCTTATTGCCTTAGCCAGCTAGTTGCTATTACCAAAATTAAAAACTATATAAATTATACAAAGCTATCCACAGAGGCTAGCATAAAAATTACTGCCCCTGCTGAGGACAAAATGATGTCTTTGGTTGAACTGCCAGATACAAAATAACAGCAAGAGATAAATTATTTTCTGGACCATTATTAAAGGATTAAAGGTAGGTCCCAAATCTCTGTTGACCAGACTCATTTTCTCCTGTATGGTTGGTATGTCTTTGCTTGGTTTTGAGTTGTTTATTACAGAGGAAATTGCTGCAATATTAAATAAAACTGAGTGGCAAAGAACAAACCTTATTTATTGTTTTTATTTGTTGGTTTCATTTTATCTACCATTGTCAGAGAGTCAGCTTTCAGATATTTTTCAAATTATCAAAATCTTCAACTAGTTAATGCCTAAACTGATTAAAAAAGTACTTAAAAGCATATTTAAAGATGGGTTCAAATTCACTTATAATCATTAAGATTTTTAGAACTGTAAGTCTAAGTCTTCGGAATTGTTTCTTTCTGTGTGGGGGTGGAGGATTAGTAACAGAGAAAAAGTTTTCATCACGTGGTTTGGTCCTTAGATATAAGCTTCATTTTTTCTCCTAAGAAACAAAATCTCAAAAGAAAGCCAAAGGATAACCTTTTCAGAGAATGTGTGAGCTTCTCTCTGCTGGACCATTCGACTTGGCCCATGATGGAATTGTATCATAGAAAAATTGAATAGCTTCAGATGTTATGAAATTGGGTCATCTCCCACCATCATGATTGATCAGAAACTCCACCAAAATCAGTGGGAGTGGAGAAAACCCGTGGAAATAACAGCAGAGCTGAGATATGTTTTATGGGGAGTTTGATTCAACAATAGTTTAAACAGATATTCTTCTTTAGTTGTTCTTTAGCTTGAGTTCAGAAGAAATTTATTTTCCAGGCTAAGAAAAAGAGCAATGAAATAAGCAGTTTTATAAATTTTTTCTTTTAATAAATTTTTCTGGTTTTAAAAATCATAGGAAAAAAATAGATCATTTATAGAAGGAAAAAATCACTTTTATGTCTACTGCCCTGTGATTCCACTTAACTTCTGCTATGGGCACTTAACTTAAGCAAGTTAAGCAAGAGGAACATGACCATGTAAGTTTCTCATTGCCAAAATATCCATCCAATCATCAATCCATTCTGCACATATTTATGGAATGCCTGTGATGTATTAGACACTGTTATAGACTCAGAGGAACCAACAATAAACAAAACATAAATACTAGTCTCATGGAATTTACTATCTGCTTAGGAGAAAGACAATAAACACACATATACCATGTCAGGTGGTAATAAGTGTCATAAACACGCGTAAAGTGGGGTAATAGGATAAAGAATGAAGGGAAGGTGCTGTGTTATATAAGATGACCAGGAAAAACCTCTTTAATAAGGTAGCATATGAGCAGAGACCTCTAGGACGTAAGGAACTAAGTGGCTTGGTTATCTAAAGAAAGCTTGTTTCAGGTGAAGGGACGTAAAGTACAAACGCTCCATGGTGAGAGTATGCCGGCCTCTTGGAACTGCAAAGGGGCCAGTGTGACTGTAACAGAGTGAGCCGAGAAGCATGGTAGGAAATGAGGGGAGGACGTGGTGGGGTCACATGGGACCTCGAATCCTTCCTTGCCTGCCCTATCAGGGATCATTGCTGTACTCCTGTAGATCTCGCAGATGTTTATATCTTCCAGAACTCTCTTTTAGAACAGAAATGTCCCCAAGGAGGGGCAAGACTTCAGCTCATTGTCATTGTGATGTTAATTTTCAGTTGACTTCTGGGAGATTCATGGATAACCAGCAAAAAATTGATTAAAGGGAAAGCATCTAGGTGGTGAATTAAGGAGGGAAGGACAATGTTATCAGAGAAAAGAGAGTGATAGTGTAGGTGAGAGGGTAAAAAAGCATTGTTATGTTTATTTCAATTGTGTTTTGTCTACTCAAATTAATTCCGCTTTAATTCTCCCTTTCTTTTCTGGAGGGCTCCAGTTTTGCTCTATGGTACATGCTCCATTCTTCAGCCATACACAGCCATTGGCTCTGAGAAAATGATCTGTCCCCCAGGCTCAGAGGGGTGGTATTGTATAGTCTAAGCAAATCATGGAATTCCATTTCCTCATCAGTGAATGATTTAGAAAATTGCATATGATCAATTCTGTCCAATGAAACATGAGGAGAAGACTGCTGGGGCAGAAGCTTCCAGTAAAGGTTTCTTGTATATTTAAAAGATACAGGAGAAAAATGTAGCTTTCTCCAGATTTGGGTGGGTGAAGATAACATGGATGAAACTGCTGCAGCCATCTTCTGACCCTGAGGGCAGATATCAGCATACTGAGGATGGCTTGCCATGATTAACTGGTTGACCCTGGCACCGTCTACTGATGGATATTTGCCTCTTGCTGCAGAAAGGAGGTCCAGAGTCCACACCAAAAGGGGAGACACCCCAAGACTCATATGAAGATATATATATGTTGTAGTCTCATTTGTGATAACAAACATAAGAAACAACCTATACATCTATCAACAGAGACTCATAAAATATTATGTTCCCATTAACAGGTATTTTCAAAGAAAATGCTCACAATATGTTGTCAGAAGAAAGAAGTGCACAAAAATATAAATAAATATTTTATCCAGATCTCAGATATATGGACAGAGAGACAGAGAAACAAGAGATAGAACAGAGACAGAAAGAAATATATATTCTACTCATAGAGAGAAAAGCCAGAAGTAAAGACTAAATATTAATAGCAATTACCTCTGGGTGATAAGATCAGATGTGTGAATTTTTGTTTACTTTTATACAATTTGGTATTTCAACATTTTATAGTGAAAAAGTAGAGCTTTATCATCAGATAAAAAATTAATTTTACAAAAATCAAACAAGGATGATCCAGGTACCTCATGGGCCTTCTCTAATGCAACTTTTAAAGTGTTGGAGCCCTTTCCAACTGGGCCCCTCAGTCCACTTTCCACCTTTGCCTCAATCCAGCTGCTGTGTCAGGCTCTGGCCTCAATTGCAATACCTTATGGAAATCAGAGGTCTAAACACCAGTGCCTTAAAAACTGGTGAGAATTCCCTTGCAGTCCACTCATCCACTGCATTTCTCTATCTCCTCTGGCCAGTGAGGTAGCCCCTCAGTGAGTATGAGACTGTCAGCTCAAGGGTGGCCTGGGCCTCTTCTGTGGCATCCTGCCCTTGATTTCACAAACAGTGTAGGCATAAGATGGTGGACTCTGGTCTTCAAGAAGCCCTCCTCTTAGGTTAGGGCTCTACTCATTGATGATCTACATTAAGCAAGGATGACAGAGATGGATCCTACTGTGTAAATGTTTTTTTCCACCCCAAGGGCAGCATGAGACTTAAGCATGCAGATGGCATCGTGAAGATTGCCACATGGTACAAATTAGGATTCAAGTCAGTTTGTTATACAGAGGCTTGAGCCCTCTAAGCTAATTTATGGTGACCTGCAGAGGCTAAAATCAGGCAGAATCTGGACAGTTCCACTAGTTATGAGACTCTGGGAATGACTCCTGAGTCATTGGTAAGAGGCTATTTAGGACTAAAATATTTAATATTTCAGAATACACATCAAGGCACAGTCTTAGTCCTCCTTCCTATTTCCTGGCATAAGCGTAGCACATAATCTGTCAGCCTAGATATATTGGAGCACTCTTGGTGCGTTGCTTATCTGTCCTATGATAGGAAGAGAAAATAAACGGTGGGGGAATAGGTACATAGTGGATAGTCTCCTGGTGTGACCATCAGTGTGGTGATAGCCCAAGTTGTCAGCATTTGGGTTTCCTCAAATTCAGAGCCTGAGGCAAAGTCTTGGGTGTAGATAGTTTGCTTGGGATGTGCTTTCCTGAAGCAGGAGTGAGGGAGTGGGGAGAGTAGAAGGAAGGAAGTCCAATATCATGGTATGTAATCAAGGTCACTGCTAAAAAGTTTACAGAGAAAAAAAAGGCTGAGGTTGGTCAGTGGGGTTCAGTTATACTGAGACATCCTGAGAAGGTACAGAAGGACTTTCCAGAAATGTCTGCCTGAAGGCTGGGAGGCAGGAGCATTGGTCTACCAGCTGGTTTAGTGTTGCCTTGGTGCAGTCACCCTGCACCTCCAGGCTACACGTGCACAGCAGTCCAGCACCTCTGAAAGCCACCTCTGTGGATGGTTCTGGGGCATTTGCTTGAGGAGAGATGATATAAGCAAGGTGAGCCTGCGCTTGCACAGAACTATTCCCTAGAGCTGAAATGGCCAAGGAGATATGACATGGGCCACCAAAGTTCCTGGGGTTTTGTCCAGGTGTGTGTACCTAAAAACAAAATTCACCCTGACCAACAGCCCTTAGACATAGCACTTTTGGGGTCAGAGCTTAAGACTAATTAGGTTTGGCCTATGTAGGCTGTATTTTAATTCATTTATTATGTTCTGGGTGATGGGGAAACAGAAATGGATAGGACACCTCTTAAGATACAAGTTTGGTACAGGAGATGAGCTGATTATAATTAAATGTATACCTACTCAAATGAGGTATGCATAGGATGCCTAACACGGTTTCATGGGGAAAGTTGCTTTTATTCTAAACCGAGGAAGACTCTCCAGAGGGAGGTAAGAGTTGGGACACACACACCCTCACACACACAAACACACATATATACACACATATAAGTATGTGTGTGTATACATGTATGTATATATAAAATTATTTCTTTCAGAAGGGGAATGGTTGTCTGCTTTATGTGAATTCTTTATCCTTATTGTCAAAATTCAAATCTAGAAGCATTATAAGATTCCTGGAGTACAAAATGATCACACAATAGACTGGTTTTAGGGAAAATATATTTTACTCTCAATTCATATTTATGCTTTGGATACTTTTATATTTTTGCTCTCCTGGTAGTTACTTATGTTCATTGAAAAAATAAAAAGCATCCATGAAGCTTATTCCTAGGTTAGAATTTGTATTCGGCCGAAGAAAACCTTTGCACCTGCCACTAAAATGCATCCACTTCTGGGGTGGAATGCACCAGCTGTTCCCCAGCCTCCAACGGCACGCCAGGCAGTTCAGGGCTGAGAATGAGGCTTCATGTCCCAGGCAGATGAAACTGGTGGGGAAATTTCAAGTCGACAGAATGCAATTACCCAAATTGAAATTAGGCCAGGGGCATATCAGGAGGCCCTTCCCATCTGTTGGGGAAAAGGATCACCAGATATATAACAAGGGCAAGTGGTCAGGATCTTAGTTCTAGGGGTCATTTACAAGGCAGGCACTTAAAAAAAATACTAAAGGAAAACCACACTTGGTATAAAAATCATATCCTTTCACTGGGAAGTAAATAACATTAAGGCCTTGAGACGATCAGCCCTTTCCTGCTCTGGGAAGAAAAAAATGTTTATGGATGAGGAGGTTAAATATTTCTACATCAACTCCTCTTAGGAAGGACATGGGATAACGGACAATTGGTTATCTTGGAACTGACAAAAAGAGATTTCCCAAACCAAACATATTTAATTCAATACATTTATCCCTGGTCATAATGGATAGATCCTTCCATTATGAGTTTATGCAACAATGCTGTGCAGTTCTTCTAGGGACCTTGACACAAGTGTTGTTTCTTTACCAAGAAACTAAACTAATTTTTAGAGTTTGCAGCAAAAATAAATAAACTGGCATTGGACAGTGGCCTTTAACAGCTACTGTGTGACGATGGCACGTCAGAACCATCCATTTTAGCACAGTGATCCCCTGCCTGTTTCCCCTGTCCCTGGTAACATGTGCACCATTCTCCGGGAGATAATAGAAGAAACTTTCTTAGTTTCCATGCAAATATGAACCCAAGCATTGGCATAAGCTCCCCACACCTCTAGCCAGAGAGAGATGAAGAATAGGCATCTCACACGTGGTTTGATGGGAGTCCATCACACTGAGAAATAGACTGCCTTCCGTATGTTCCTCTCAATAATTTGCCCTCTTTTATGGACTGAGAACTCAGCATTTCCAGCCTAAGGGAGGAATAACAGAGAGGCATCCCCAGGCCAGATGTCTCCTTTTCCAATGGCTATTTTTTGGAGATGTGCTGTCTCTGAGCTCCTGTGTGCCACTCCTCAAAGCAAGGTACCAGAGGCTCTTCTCTGGATCCTCCCTGCAAGGGGCTCTTTGATGCCACACTGCTAATCCTGAAAAGCTCTCACTTCTCTTTCCCACTGGATGTAGAAAGGAAGGAAAGAGGTGAGCTGGGAAGGGGTCTTATTTAGCACTTAAAGGAAAACATTTCCTTTCTTGAGGTGGGTCACTTTTAACTCTCTTTGCTTGCAAAGGCAGCATGCTGGGGAACCTGAGATAATGGCCACGGGGCTGGAGGGGGTGAGGCGAGGTAAACTGTCAAATTTAATGCAGCTGTCCACACACACACATAATGTCACCATTTACCTGTCACTGCGGCAGTTAAGATAGGAGATCAGGAATCCCAAAGTCGCAGGGTTTCTCCACCCCGCAGTGCCCGACCGTCCCAGAAAGTTTCCTAAGATGAGCTCAGTCTGACCAACAGCCCATCCTAGCCATAAATGAACATGCTTCTTCACTCTGAAGAGGTGTAAGCGTTTGATTGTACTTGCTAAATTCTGACCTAACTTTTACCACTTTTTTACTGATTGGCCAGAACAGGTTTCTTAGCTTCTGTTTTTTTATCCTTTCTTGATAATTTGTGAGTAAGAATGTTTCTCTCTCACAGAGAACTTATTACATCATGTTGCTCCAGAGCTCTGTGAATGTTAAAAACTTGGCATTGTTATTTAGAGGTTTACCTTGGACTAATCACCTCTTAGTTTTACTAGCCCTATATAACAAACTACCTTCTGCACATTTTATGTGAAAGCTGGTTTTCTGACAGGATGAAAGTTGTAAGAGCAAGGAATGAAATAGGTGCTAAATTTTATTTCCTCCTAAATAATTCTCCTCAAGGTGGGTAAACTTTTAGTCATTAAATTGCTAAAAATGAAGATTCCACACTACAAGAACAAATCTCCAAGCGACAATTATTTGTCTGTGTTCTTAGCATTACGAGTCTCAGTAAACAGTCAGTACATTTATGTTCCCCCCATTACCTTCGGTCATAAACTTCCTTAAAGAAAAACGAATAATTATGTTTCCTGACTGCATGATGAGCATGAATATGCTGAATACTGAAAGCCTCTGGGTAGGGTGGATGGTGGATCTCCACTTCCAGGGATTGAACTGTTTCGAGGCACTGGCAAAAGCGTCAGGCTGACCATATGGCCGTGATTTAGTGCCGTTCGGGGAGATGTCATCTCTAGAAGGCAAATCATAATTTGTGGTGCTGTTTTTAGAGTTGGGTCCTCCCAGCACGCAGCTGCTGGGAATGGCTGGGAGTCGCACAAAGCCACTGGCTCAAGTGTTTCAACCCTGTATTGTTGGTGTGAGCCATCTACCCTAGGGGCCAGTCCATGTGCCCATGTAGCCAAAAAGATGCAGTCTCATCAAGTGCATCCTGGCATTGTGGAATATCAGAGTCAGAAAGGCCTTAAATGACCTCATTACAACCTGCATTTTACACATGAGATAACTGAGGCTCCAGCTGAGGAATCCGTCTCTTCAGGGTCAGTCACTCACAGCCAATAAGGCCTGCATCTCCTGGCTTCAGGTTTGGTACTCTTAAATATCTTCCATAGGGTCAGAAAGGTGGCGTAGGTTAAAGGGTAAGGAATAGACACAAGCGAATGAGTTAGGAAAACAAGAAGAGTACACTTGAGGGAATTAAATTATTCCTTTGTAGTTCATGCAGGTTTCATTATTCTTTGTATTGCAATCAGAAAACACATCATTGTAACTTTTTCACCACTAGAAGTGTGCAAATGGAAATCAAAGGAAGTATGACAATTGTATATTTTCTGGATCAGCACTTTTCAAACTATCTGTCAGGAAAGACTAGTTTTTGTTCTTTTCTAACTGACTCTAGCTGATATTTTTGTAAAATAGAATAGAATTTACTAGAAAAATGAAATGCAAAAAGCAGACTTTAAAAATACAAGTCCAAACTTTTATTACTTAGAAACAAGAGACATAAAATTCTTCTGAGAAATTACTGTGAAGTTGCCAGACACTTCTTGAACCCTGTACTCGCTGGTCATGGACACGTGAGAGTTTGCCGATCGGCACTTGTCTGTGGACCTCACGTTGGGTAACACTGCCCATGATCTTTTCTCTTGTGTTTTGCACGTTTTTCTGGTTCTCTAAATTTGACCTTTCCAATATCAAGGATGGGGATCTGGGCATCTGTCATTCTTGACAGGCATTTTATTGTGTTGAATAACAATTTAAGAAAAAAAATTCAAATTTCCTGTCATGCTAAAAATAAACAAGTTCACAATTATAACAAAAACGGGGATCCTAGAACACTGTATGGATTCATATCAGGAACACAACTGTGGTTTAAGACCCTTAAAGGTAGACATTTTTGGTTTACCTAGTTTGAGTGTGAAGGGGATTAAAAATATTAACCATTGCCAATTATTCTTAAATTTGAACTCTCTATCACTTCTTGTGTCCTCTGAAAGGCCTGTAACTGTCTCAGTGCATCAGTTAGGAGTAGGTTGGCTAGATTTAGGAAATAAAAATACAGAACACCCAGTTAGGTTTGAATCTCAGACAACAATCAATAATTTTTCTAAGTATGGCCCAAATATGTCATGGGACATAGCATATACAATATTTGAGATATACTTATTTTTTTTATTTTATTTTTTAAATTTTTTGCTTATTGTGGTAACATTAGTTTATAATGGGATATACTTATATTTAAAACTTATTCATCATTTGTCTGCAATTCAAATTTAACTGCATGTCTTGTATTTTATCTGATAACTCTAGTAATAGCCTTTTGGCCTGGACTTCTGTGACTCTAGATTTTTCTAGGGAGAAGAATCAGCCCAGCCAATAAAATCTGGCTGTATCGACCCAACTTGCTTAGTTATTGGCAGCTGGAAGCTGGACCATCAATACAAAGTGATGATATTCTATTTAGAAAAATGTGACTCCTGTTGGACAAGGCAGCTACTCATCTATCCCTACGTTGAGTTCAGTGTTTTCCAAAGCTCTGGTCCACTGGTGACACAAGTCATGGTAGAAGGTGGGCTTATAAGGAGGGCCGCTGGATTCTGCCAGCTGCATCGGGACAAAATTGGCTCCATGGACTGCAAAGAGTGGAATTTTTGCATGGACATATATAGGAGGCATAGTGGTAGCAAAAAAAAAAAAAAAAAAAAAAAACCCTATTCCTACAACATATTGTAAACAAGCCAACAGAGATGCAACAATATTTTTTACAAATAAATTTATGAGAAACTTAGAAGTACAAAGAAAGAATTAGTTAATGTTAAAAAAATGAGAATCTTAAGATAGATACACAGGTTTATATTAATCTTTTTGAAGATATGTCCTCTGCCATTGGTAGCTGTTATTCTTTCATTAAATGAGAATATTTGTTTTTAGGTCTTAAATGAAGTTTTGACATTTTCTTGATGTAGAATTGATGCTCCTAGACTTTAAAGAAAGACTTAAAACTTTTCTCAAATTAACGTCTGATTCAGGTAAGAAGGAAATGGCTACTTAAAATGTAGACGTAATTTATTTTGATATTGTCACCTCTGGGTGTTTAAAAATTTCCTGTCAGCAAATAATAAAAACCAGCTTAGGAATATACTTATCTAAAAATTTCTCTTAGAATAATGTTTATTTTAAATAATTAAATATATGCTCATTTGAAGAAAAATTGGAAAATGCCTAAATTTATCCAAAAGAAAAGTAAAATCACCAATAATCCCACTACAGAGGAAATGTTCCACTGTTGCTATTTCTATGTAGTTCTTCTATCCTCTTGTCTATGTGTTTATATTTCATAGTTGAAAACCTACTGCATATACAATGCTGTATTCTGATATTTTTGCATTAGCTATTCAACTTAAGCATTTCCCATATTGTTAAAATGCTTTCTAAGTATCATTTTAATGGTTGAATCATATTCTCTACTCTGATTTATTTAACCAGAGTGGGACATTCAGATTTCTCTAATTACTTATTCTTAAAATTCTAATGATGATCTGTTTTAGCTTCCTAGAACTGAAATTACTGGGTGATAAGGATGAAGATTTTTAAGGCTATACATTTTGTTAAGCTGTATTAAAGAGCATTATAGACATTTATTAGGAAAGTGTGAGTGCCCGTTTCACTAACCTTCAATACTGCCATATTTCCTTTTCTTAACCTGTTGTATTAGGATTCTCCAGAGAAGCACAACCAGTGAGATATACATATACATGAAATATTATATTAATATTAATATATATTAATAAAATAATGAACTATTATATTAATATTAATATTACTATATTAATATATATTTTGTGTGTGTGTATATATATAGAGAGAGAGATTTATTTTAAGGAATTGGCTCATGCAATTCTGGGGGCTGGTAAATCCAAAATAATGCAAGTCAGGTTGGCAGGCTGGAGACCCAGAGAAGAGTTGATGTTGAGTCTTGAGTCCAAAGGCAATCTAGAGACAAAATTCCTTCCTTCTTGAAGGATCTCAGCCTTTATTCTTAAAACCTTCAACTAATTGGATGAGGCCCCCACATTATGGAGAATAATCTGTTTTAGTCAAAGTCTACTGATTTAAATGTTAATTACATCTAAATAATACCTCACAGCAACATTAGACTGGTGTTTGACCAAACAACTGGGCACCATAGCCTAGCCAAGTTGACATATACAATTAACCATCACACTTCTCATCCAAATAGAGTTTATGCTATTTGATAGCAGGCCGTGCTTTTTCTTTCCAGTTTTCTCTGGGTTCAACACCATCTGTTTCTATGAAGACACACTGACTTATTTAGGACTTTTATGTATACTGTGAGTTTTCTGTTTTAACTACAAATATTTTCTCATCTAATTTTGGAATGAAGCATTTAAGATCTCCATCAAATGATGCTGAGGGAAAAGCCTGGGTTTGGGCCTTATACAAACATGAGTCAGGAATATTCCTCTATGTCATAACTGGATGAACTTGGATAGACTAGTTAAACTCTCTCTCTCTCCCTCCCAATTTTCTCCACTGTCATAACCACTTTTCAGGTGCATCTTTTTTTTTTTGAGGAAGATCAGCCCTGAGCTAACATCCATGCCCATCTTCCTCTACTTTATATGGGATGCCGCCACAGCATGGCCTGACAAGCGGAGCGTAGGTGTGCACCCGCGACCAAACCCAGGCCGCCAGCAGTGGAGCACGCGTACTTAACCACTATGCCACGGGGCTGGCCCAGGTGCCTGTGAGTCTTAAGGGAGGAAATATTTATAAACTTCTATTGCAGTGTCTAGTATGTAGTTGGCCATCTATATTTTAGTTCACTTCGTCCTTCACCTTCTTTCTTTCTTAACTAGTCAACCCCACACCCCAGTGCCCACTCCCACTAGTCAGTTCAGAAAAGCCTTCCCCTTCTCTGAACACTCAGTACTGTAGCAATTCTCTTCCCAGAAAACTTAACGTTCCTACTTTTTGAGTATATGTCTCATTTCCCCTTCTATTACTTCATAAAGTATCATACATTAACCACTGATAAATGAGATGATTTTAGATGAACATTGTATTCATTCATTTATTTAACAAACATTTATTAAGTGTGTATTAAATCCCAAGGATCGTTCTAGGTGCTGGGGTGAACATGACAGATAAATTCTCTGCCCTTGTGGAGCTTAGATGTTAGTGGGAGAGATACTCAAATAAGGAAACCAACAAATATGTAATTCAACTACAAGCAATGTTGTGTTAGTCAGAGTAGGCTAGGTGATGCAGTGTAAGTCACCAAATCTCAACAGCATAATATAACAAAGGTTTATTTCTCACACATGACAAGTCAACGGTGACTATTTAAGGCAGCCATTCTCAGCTCTCCAAGATGCTTCCTTCTTATGGCTCCTCCGTATCAGCACATGTTTCCATCAGAGAAGAGCGGGCTGGAGAATCAAACAGCAGCAGTTAAAAGCTCTTACATGTGTCATTTCTGCTTCACATTTGATTGGTCATAGCGAGTCACAAGGTCATGCCCACTTTCAAGGAAGTGGAGAAGTGTGAGTCTTGGTAATCCTAGTGGTAAAGGAGAACCAGATGTGCCTACCTCAGCATTAAGTGCTATGAAAAATATAGAGAGAGAGTGAGAGGATAGTATGTACTTTTAATAGAAGGAAAATAAACATGAGCTTTTATGTATATCATTGCTTAGAAGTATAAAAAAGTATGTATTGCAGAAAAAAAATCAGTCAATTAAAAATTATTTAATAATTACTGTTATAAATTGGTACTTAGATATGAGAAAAAAACATTAAGGTCATTTATGAGTGGCTGAAGTTTGATAGATGCTGAGTTGCTAAGTCTACCTGAGGACAAGGGTGGTAATATTTATACTGATATCCTTGATTATTTAGGCCCATAGCAGATGCTCAATAAAACTTTGTTGAAGTTAATAATGTTCACTGTTTTAAATTATTCTTGCTTTTATACTTGATTAACTGTCTTGAACTATGGCCCTTTATAATTTTGTCCAGAGGCTTGAAATTTTCTTTCAAGGCCAATTTGTATTGCCTGTATCTATACTAATATTTTTGCATTCAATTATAGTTTACATTTGGACCATGAACACTTGAATCACTAGTAGTCTCTTTCTCCTAATTTGTCTCAGATATTTTCTTAAACCGTTGGTAAGTATTCAGTAGGAGAAAAGAAAGAAAGTTGTAACTGTTGGGATTTGCAATCTGCCATCTTGTCTTTTTTTTTTCTTTAAACCAACTTTTATGTTTAACACCCCTTTGGTAACTATTGTGTTGGAAAGAGATTTCACAAATTTGATTAAAGAAGGCAGGAAATGCCAGGATTTTTTTTTTTTTTCTTAATTTTGTTCAAGGTCGTGAATGTCTTTCTTGAAGACAGAATAGTACACTTGCTTTCCAAGATAGTACAATTATGGTTTTTCCTTATATCTCTATTGTTCATTTCTTTGGCTTTTGAGTAAGTCTTTGTAATTTAAAAAATAAATCACCCAAAGAGAGGACACACTGATTCCTTGAGTGGACAGATCAAGGGAGAACCAGAAGAGAGTCTCCGTCTCTCCCCAACTGACCCTCATTTCAGTACCCTCACTTCTCCATCTCCAGATAGTATGTGGGGCATCGTCTGAATCCTATTAGCCAAGAACTTCTCTTAAATGAGTGCCTCTTCAGTCTTCACTGTGAATCACATGACTCTAGAAGAGTCTATGCCCTTTGAAGCAGTTGGCTGCTCTTGGATTTGTACAAAATTTGTTTGTTACTTGGCAAATGGGACAAGGCTGGCTTCTGATTTAGAGAGTGCCTTCAACTTGTTACCTCCTACCTTAACCTGATCATTTAAATGGAAAGCACTACTGCTCCAACAGAGCAGACATGGTATAAAAACTATTTCTGACATGAGAATCTTGCTTCCCGAATTGCCATGGCTACTGGTGTCTCTGAGGGAAAAAAATAAAACATAAAAAAACACACATTTTACAATTCTTACAAGTGGTAAACTGTTTTTGCATTATTTACGAAAAGCTTTAAATGTTCAATGAATGTTCTTAGGCTAATGACAGTTGATGCTCAGAACATAACAATAATCCAGTGAAATAGAACAGCATTTTGGAAAGCGACAATTTGTGCAGAAATTGCTGAGAGCATCAACATATGCTGGGAACTTGACATATAAGTGGGCCATAGCTTGGGCTGAGGAGTTATTTATTTGGCCTTTCATTTGTAAATGTGACAGTATTCCTTTCCCTTCAAGGAGTATCTAGGCCAGTTATTAATGAAAGAATACCGATGTCCTTTGTCCATAGTGGCAAAATTGGCAGAACCAATCTAGGATCCTGATCTTATAGATCTTAGAATTTGGAGGAACATCAATAGGTCATTTAGGAGGACAGCATTCTATAGTTGAAGATGACTAGATCTAGAGTCAGAATATTTGGACAGAGTCCTGTCTGTACTATTAACTGCCACTACCAAGCTTTCCATACCAAGTTCTCACCAAGGCTTATAAGATCTAGCCCCAGGGTACCTCTCCAGCCTCATTTTATAGTCTTTACTCCTCGCTTGCTTCATCCAACCTCTGCACCATTTCTTGCACATTCCGAAGACACATTTTTGCTGCCAGGCTTTCTGTACTTGCTGTTCCCTTGGCCTGGCATGCTCCTCCCCCAGATGCAGGCTGACATGCAGATCCACTATGTTCCAAGGTGTTATAAACCCTGCACATATTTCTCTTGGTGAATTCTCATAATAACTGTATGAAGTGGGTAGTGAAGTTGGATGGATGAGGAAATGGAGGCAAAGCGATGCTGCAGAGGCAGGATTGGAATCAAGGCAGTTTGGGTGGAAGCCCAGGCTTTCGCAGTAAGTGCTCTCACAGGGCATGGTTCACACCCTTCCTCTAACCCCAGCCTCTTCCTTAGAGAGCATTTCCTGACTGCTCTATTTAAAGTGGGATCCCTGTGACTCTGTCTCTCTTTACGCAGCTTTATATTTATTAACAGCGCTAAATATCACATGATCTTATACTGCCCATTTGCTTGCTTATTCCTTTATTTCTCTCTCCCACCAGAATGCATTTCTATGTGAGAAGGGCCTTATTCTGATCTGTGTATCACTATATCACCTGTACCAAGAAAAGTACTGAAGGAAGGATGAGAGTTGCGTTACAAGTATTTATCATGTTTAAGATGTCTTTCAAATAATAATGGAGCATCTCTTTTGTGCCAGATACCATGCCAGTTTTTGGAAATACGAAGCTGAACAAGAATGGTGGGAACTCCTACATTCCTGCTTTTCCTGATGCTTTTAGAGCATCATAGAAGCAACAAGCAATTAACAGGCAGTTACAGTAGGATAAGCAGTCTAATAGGGCAAATATAAGGTGCAGTGGGGAAGCAAGGGTCCAGGGAAAGTTACTCGGAGGGGATGATATCCATGCTGAGACCTGAAAGATGGGCTGGAGGGTAAGAGATGTGGAGATGTGGTTGTGAGAGTACTCTAGGCAGAGACAATGACTCTGAAAGAGCACATTCCAGTCCCGAAAGCAGTTCAGGGTGACTCGGATATAGAATGTGAGGGGCAGAGTTTACTGTCTGAGTCTGGAGCAGGAAGTTGGGTTTTCAAGTGTCTTGAAAAATCTTCTAAGAGTCAGGACTTTACTGTCTGAACAATGAGATGCCACTGAAGGATTTTTAAATCAATGTCATTTTCATTCATTATCTCATTCAGTTTACGGCCTTCAGCCAGTAAGTTGGCGGTAATTTCTATTTTCTAGATGGGACAACTGAGGCCCAGAATAACACATTTACATAGGCAGAGTTGATTTAATTTTCTCAATTACGGTGTTCTCAGGGTGCCTAACCCTCCCACCCTCTCTCCTTCCTTCCTTCTGATTGTTGTTCCTGTCAAAAGTCAAACAAAAAACTGTTTACCCACCATCCTTATCTTTCTCCAAGGAACATACATGCACTCACACAGCTTCCAGAAACCAGACTCCTGAGCGGAAGCCAGTTGCCTCGGGGGCAGTGAGACTTGTATGTGGATGGACACGATATTGTGGTAGAGCCCAGATTCTCTGTTCTTCTTGACTAAGAAGCTGCATTTGTACCAGGAACCTTTTATCTAAAAAGACGACTCTGGGCTGAGGAGAACAGAGCCGACTTGACAAAGTAGAGAAAAGCTCAATATTGGTCTGCCCACGCTTTGGGCATGCGTGAGCACTCACAGGAAAACACAGCTGGCACGTCTAATTTTAGCCTCTCCCGCCTTGAAAAGGGACCCTTTAAGGAAATATATTTTCTCTGAAACAATTTGTATTACAATGTAGCAGCTGATAGACATGTCAGAATATTACTTATTATTGGTGGGGAAAACTCTGCCAAGTAATTATGATTTTTGTTCTTTTTTTTTGTGCTATCAGTAAAGCGATTAAAGCATCCATGAATTAAAATACTCATAAAGAGATAGACAATGAGAGAAACAGTGATTTTCTTTATAAAGAAGCTCATAAACCTAAGGGGACATCTCTTTTGATTTTTTACAAAATGGATGTAATGATAAGAATGA